>NC_081405.1:20176046-20346046 GCF_030272615.1 Cryptomeria japonica | reverse complement strand
AAACAAGTATTTTATTTTTTTGGGTATCATGAAATACATACAAAAATGATTAGAAAAGAGTTCACTATATTTGAAGGAAAATCAATTTTTCACATGCATACACTCTTTAAATAGAATGGACAACTTAAAGATATGCTAGAATGGAGAAATTTTTTAAAGAATATATTGGCCCCTATGTTTGCTACTATTAATTCTTAGGAGAAAACAAGTATTGAAAAATTAAGCACTTATATGAATGATCTCTCAAAGCTTGAGAGTGGAATGATTCAAATAATAGAACAAGTGTTGAGCACCCAATGGGACTGAGAGAGGGGGTGAATCAGTCTGAAACTTCAAAATAGATTATTAATGAACAATATTAACTTACTTAGCAATAATACATTTGTTGGAATCAAGGAACACTGAGATGGGGGGGGTGAATCAATGTTCTACGACTTTTGATTTTATTAATTTGTCCTTTAATTCACTTAATGCAAAAGAAGAAAAGTAAGTGCAGAAACACAAAACAAAGATCACCAACACCATAACACCAAGATTTTTATGTGGAAAACCCAGTCAAGGGAAAAACCACGATGGGATTAAAACCCACAATATTAATATACTCTGTTAAAAGTATAAAAATATTACGTAAGGGGAATGCACATGCATTCAGGCACACTGCCTAGAGCTCGCTGCTCAATGTTTACAATAAGGGCTACAACCGAGAAGGCTCACTGCCTTACAAAATGATTATAAGAGATACAAGAGAAATTTCAATATTTAATAGCATCAACAAATGCCCGAGTATAGTTTCGGTTAAGCACAAAACACATATTCTTACAATGTTCTGCAATAATGTTTTGTTATGATATTTTGCAACTTACCGGAGTACAAATCTTCACCTTGCGCATGTGAAAATGTGCACAAACGATCATACACACATCCCACATAACCATCGATATCGAAAATAATCAAATCAATTTGTCTTATATATCCACATCACCAATTTTAGGTCACCACCAAGTCAGCTTCAAGAACACGTCACAAAAGATGAAATGTGTACACAAGTCGGCTCAATCCGATCCAAAACAACCATGTGGACCAAAAAAAAATGTCCACACAATTTCCACATGTTGGCTCATCGACCTCAATTACATAAACATTCACAAAAATTGATCCGCATAATGCATTTCCACACGTTACCACCGATAACCACTATCTTTACCAAAAACCAATCTACCGGATCTTACCAACCAACACAAAACTTAACACTAGAGGCCAAAAACCTAGAATAAGTTAAATTTCATATCCACAATACATCTCCCAGATCCACAAAGGAAAATACTTAACCAAAATAATCTGCCAACCAAAATACTATACACTCTGTCGGATACACTTCTTTTCACCGGACCTCACCAATACTTGATCAATCTTCAATCAATCTTCTGAAATGATGAAAACATGAACTGTGGATGCCACAACTGATATGAGTTGCCATCAATGACAAAATATCAACATACATGCAGTGTCTCTTGCCAAAAATATCCCCCTTTGGCATTGATGGCAACACCTAGTGAAAAATGACTAAGTGTCTAACCAAGACCAAAATACAATACACTGCAGCCAAAAATCTAATCATCGGATCTCAAGGAATCAAAGAATCAAAGGTATCCCCCTAAGATCAACATTTTTCACTCATCTACTCTCCCCCTTTGACATCAATGGCAAAGGTAGCGGAAATAAAAAACTGAAGCCAAAAATGCTATACAGACTTCACAAAAACTTGAAAATATCTGCATACAGATTCTTCACAGAGTCCAAGTGACTATCCCAACCCTTTTGCAGATTCTAAAAAGTTGTTATAAACCCACTCAAAATATAAGACTGCGCTTCTGTTGTTTTGAGATCATCTGGATCATCTGCCTCAAGATCATTATGAGCATCTTGAAGAGAACTTAGCATTATATCCAACTTAGGGACAATATGTCTCATAAGTTCTCCAACTCTGCCAATTAACCTTTCCCGGACATAGCTTAGATTCCGAATCTTCTCAATCAATGAAATTACCTGATTTTTGTGATGGGTCAATGAATATGACAAAGGATCAACCAACTTAGATATTCTTTCCAGCTGATCCTTGTACTCCTGAGACTTTTTCCCAATATCCACAATGAACTTGTTTAGGGATAGGCATGATTTATACAAGTTTCCACCTTCGGACATTGCATCCTGCACACTCTTGAAACAATCACCTAATGTGACACTATCTTTTGTGATCATTGTCTTCAAGGTGCGGAGCCTTTTGGCATTAAAGGCATTTTGAGCTTTCTCCTCAGCAAACTTCTCAAAAGATTCAATATGTGTATTTACAGAATTAATTAAACTTTTTAATTGGACGGTTGGGGTATCAGATGGATCTTTCTGAAATGATGATATGAGCTTCTCCAAAATGTCAGATGCCATAGTTAACAACAAACTATCCTTGGTATGAGATTTTAAAAGATCCTCACTATCCTTTGCCTGATTGAATGATGCAAGTTGAAGCTTTTGGATGGGAGACAAGGAGGCAAGATTGATTGATCCTTGAATGAATTCAGGGTCATCTATTACCTGTTTCCCCTTTTTTTGCCTCTGCAGTGTCTTGTGCTTCAGGTCTAGCTTCAACCTTGACCTCTATATTCTCTACATTTCTTCTGCAACTGCTTCCTTTTTAGGTGTCGGAGGGATCTCAACCTTATTTGTTTTAACAACTTCACCCACACCCGCATCATTCTCCACTCTACCTTCTTCCAAAATATTGACTTCTACATATTTTGTTGATAGAACTTTCGAAATAGAAGTATCATCCACTGCCTACTCAACTGATTGTACTTTCAAAATGGAAGGTATATCCACCTTGGTCTTCTCATTATCCGGATGAGTATCATCTTGTTTTACCAGATTAACTTCATATTGATTTTCTTACAAAAATTTTGTCCAAATTTTCTTTGTTTTTATAGTAACTTCATCAATTTTATCGAACATGATCTTATTTACTTTGTGATTACTTCAAAACTTATCCTTGGCTAACTGGGGTAATCTATCTATCTCCTCCTTAGTAATAACTGAACATAAATTGACTCCTTCAATCTCTTATCTTCCTTATTTGTTGTATGCCTTCTAGCATACAAAATGTCATACAAGCTCTTGGGTATGACTATCATTAATTCAACTAGAGATTTATTGTATACATTTAGGTATTCTACAATTGCTTCCTCTAGAGTTCTCTTTCTAGATTCATCAAAAAAATTATACCACTCAGATAGTTGTTTCAAATTACCATCCTTAATAGCTACTTTCACAATTTGATCTAATGTGTTAGGAGGTATAATAGTATAATTACCTTGTTTCAATGCCTCATCAATTTCAGATTTTGGTTTCTTGGTAGGTTTGGTTCTACCAGAAGGCTTCTCCTTTGTGATCTTAGTGGCTTTTGGATCTTTAGCCTTCACCTCTTTAAGTGCCTCATCTGATTCACTTTATTCATCATCAACCACCACAAATCTGACTGATTTCCTCTTCAGCACACCATTGGATGGCTTAACTGAGGATTTGGTCTTGCTTGTTGGCTTATCAATACCGGAGGAAGGAGCAGCATTCCTGGTTTGCCTTGCCTTTGGCTTAGGTTCTTCTGGACTGGCTTCTTTCTTCACAGTTTTCTCCTCAGAAAGGATATTCTCCTCTCTGGCTTTTCTGACAGCTTCCTTGGATATCCTTATGCTTTCAGAAAAAGCTTCAACCTCTTTCTGGGCTTTCTTCTAATTGACTGGTTTCTTAAATTGTTGATGTAGCTTTAGGCTCTTGTCCTTGTAGGTTTTGAACCTTTCTTCATTGGGGCTCACTAGTTGACTCAACAAATGTTGAGCATATAGTTCCAAAATCTGTTCATCAACCTCATAGCCCATTGGTAGAATCCATGAAGTTTGGGACTCCACTGCTTCCATCAAGCACTGGTCGGTGTCAACCATGAAACAAATGGTGTTTTCATTTTTCTCCACAATATACTTTGAGATTCTCTCCCTCTCATGCATCTCCTCCTGAAAGTTCTTGAAATAACCCCATAGATTCTTATTCCGGGCTTTGGAGTCACCAGAATTATATAGATACTCCCATATCTACACTCCTATTGGCCTACCAAATGCCCACTGGACCGGACCAACTCTTATAATCTCATTCTTGAGGTAGAATAATATGCACAAAAGTAGAGTGCCATACTTGAAGGAGGGCTTCTTGTTCTCTTTGATTTTCTTCAAGTTCTTGATAAGATCACTCCAGAGCAATTCACAAATATCATATTTCTTATTCTCCCTTAGCATCTCATATGCAACATTAACTGCAGTATCAGATACAGAGTTCATTCGATGGGAGTAGTAGATTTTATACCCTATCACCATGGATGCAAACTAGATGTCATCCTCCAAAATCGCATCAAAAGTCATCACCCTTTTATCAAATTTTGACTCGGTTGCATTGGTTACACTGTCATTCTTTATTGTTTTCAGATATGGTAATTAACCAGATGCACACAATCCTGTTACTGCTTGAATCACACTAGTGATCTTATGCAGCTTATCCAACCACATGAATTCATCATGAATACGACTCAAGATGTACCAGATCCACTCTTGTTCGTATGCCATCAAAACATTCACATATTGAGCAAAAACTTTGCTCTCCAATCCTTGAAATTCAAGTTTCAACATGGAAATTTATCAGACAGCCGATTATTGAAAAGATTCAGCATTTGGGAGCTTCCCAATTCTTTAATCGGACAATGTGTGTAAACCCTGATGTCTTCGTTATACAGGACTCCGTAGGGAACAGATGGAAATGCACTCTTAGGGTCATCCTCCATTGAAATGAATGAATGATTTTTAAAGTTGGGACGAGCACACTCAGTGATATTTACAACCAGAGGGGTGGCGGTACCAGATGCAGCCACTCTTATAGATTCAAATTTTAAACTTCAACCAAAAGAGGGTTTTCACTGATAAATACCTTTGGTACCGAATTAGGTTTTCTAGCCAAATCGCTTCAGAAATCATTAGCACTTAGTCTCGACTGATTGGCTTCTTTGCAAAGCTCTCTAAACTTCTTCTCTTCAATCACAAAGTGAGAAATGAAGAGAAAAAGTTACCTTTTATTCACCGCAGACCTAACTTTTCATTGGAATAAATGCACTCTGCCCTAATTCTTCTAGATTCTCTATATTTGTCAAGAATTCTTCTTCTGATCTTCAAATCGGGTCAATTCTTCTGAAGATCCACCACAAATATCTGTAATCATCATAAAAACTTCTATAATATGCCGAAAATAGGCACAGATCTCAAACAGAGGGTTTGAAAGATTTGCATTACAACTCCCCCAAGGCCAGATGCCTAGGTATAGTTACCGGATGTAGTTCCAGCACCAGAATCAGGTGCAGACCCACTTCCTGCCTCTGAATCAGTCTTCTTAACCCATGTCTTCTTCATCTGATCTCTGATCTCCTCAACTTTTTATTTTCCCTTCTCATCAGGCTTCATATTCTTGTTCTTGTCTTCCAGACCTCTCCTATTTGCAATTCTACTTTTGCAATACTTAGGAATGTGACCGGACTTATTGCAAGCATAGAAAACAACATTTCCTTGCATAGGTTTGAAATTCATCTAATTTAGATTCTTGTTCTGCATTGATTAGCAACATGTCCAAACATACCACATGCATAATATTTGACATTTCTCCTATTTTGAAATTTATTCATCACAATTCTGCAAACATTTACCTTATGACCATATTTGTTGCATTTGAAACATTGACCGGTAAAAGATGGACCATTATTTATCATCCTATTTCTGCATTAGCTAGCCATATGACTAGATTTATTGCAAGCAAAACAATTACCATTGATTTTATGAGCATTAGGATGTCTTACTAAAGGTTTTCTTGAGTTGTTCTTTTATTGTCGAGTCTTAGGATTGATTTGACGAGATCCAGAGCTTTCTCCTTTCTCATATCTGAGACCTTGATTATTAGTAGGATTCTTCTGACTTGCAAGCATTTCATCAAGCTTAGCTAAATTGATCTGGAACTTCTCCTTGTACTCATTTGCAACATCAAGATCATATCTAATAAGGATGATCTACCTCTTAAGATCTTCCTCATGTTGTCTAGCATCTTGTAGGTCAAGCTTCAGTTGTCCATTCTCACTCTCAAGTCTGCAACATTCTTCAGATTTTTCTTTTAGGGACTGGGCAAGCTTTTCTTCATTTTTCTTCATTTCGTCAATCTCTTTTGTCAATTTCATCACAATAGCTTCCATTTCATTCTTCTAGACTATATTGGCTCTAGCTAGTCTATCACATTCTTCTATCTTTTCCCCCAAGGCTTCTTCATCAATGCTTTGACTTTCTTTCTTCTTAAGCTAATCAACAAGCTCCTTTCTATTTTCCCTTGATTTGGTTAGCTGATCCTTTAATGTTTCAATGAATTCTTCAGCATCTTTGAGATTTTCTTTCACTTGTTGGTTCTCATCTTGTGCATGATCAAGATCTTCAAGAGAAACAACTAGCTACTGTATAAGACTTCTGGAATCCATTGATTCACTTTCCCGGATCCCCCTCAAGCTATTAGGCTTCTTCGGAGGAACTAGGCTCTAATACCAATTGTTGGAATCAAGGAACACTAAGAGCGGGGGTGAATAAGTGTTCTACAACTTTTGATTTTATTAATTTGTCCTTTAATCAAGGTAATACAAAAGAACAAAAGTAAAGTGCAGAAACACAAAACAAAGATCAACAACACCATAACACCAAGATTTTTACGTGGAAAACTTGGTTAAGCGAAAAACCACGGTAGGATTCAAACCCACAATATTAATATACTCTGTTAAAAGTATACAAAAATTACATAAGGGGAATGCACATGCATTCAGGCACACTGCCAAGAGCTCACTGCTCAATGTTTACAACAAGGGCTACAACCCAGAAGTCTTACTGCCTTACAAAATAATTATAGGAGATAAAAGAGAGTTTAAAATATTTAATAGCATCAACAAATGCCCGAGTATAGTTCCGGTTAATCAAAAAACACATATTCTTACTCAGTTCTGCAATATTGCTCTGTTTTGATATTTTGCAACATACCAGAGCACAAATCTTCACCTTGCACATGTGAAACTGTGCACAATCGATCATACACACATCCCACAAAACCATCAATATCGAAAATGATCAAATCAATCTGTCTTATATATCTGCATCACCAATTTTAGGTCACCACTGAGTCGGCTTCAAGAACAGGTCACAAAAAATAAAATATGTACACAAGTCAACTCAATCTGATCCAAAACAACCATACAGACCAAAACAAAACATCCACACGCTTTCCACATGTCGGCTCATCGACCTCGAATACATAAACATTCACCAAAATTGATCCGCAAGATCTGCATAATGCATTTCCACATGTTACCACTGATAACCACTGTCTTTACATAACACCAATCTACCAGATCTTACCAACCAACACAAAAATTAACATCGGGGGCCACAAACCTGGAATAAGGTAAATTTCATATCCACAATACATCTCCCAGATCTGCAAAGCAAAATACTTAACCAAAATACTCTTTCAACCAAAACAATGTACACTCTGTTAGATACACTTCTTTTCACCAAACCTCACCAGTACTTGATCAATCTTCAATCAATCTTCTAGAATGATGAAAACATGAATTGTGGATGCCACAACTGATATGATTTTCTATTAATGACAACATCTCAACATACATGCAGTGTCTTGCCAACAACATCAACCATCAACACATAAACACCAAATTTATGTGGAAAACCCAAATAGGGAAAACCATGGTGAGAATCTAACTCACAATATGAATAATAATGTCTACAATATTTTAGGCTTATTGTCAAGGAGAACTAACACCTAAAGGACTTGTGGAACTAAGGCACACAACCTTAGGAAAGATACAAAGAAGACTTTCTCAATTGAAGATCACTTCTTTAGGACAAGATACAAACTGTTATCGAAGGACTCACTATCAGTCAACAACAAATGAATTAGCTGAATTAAAAATTGAGAAGGATTCCCCTGAACATGAAATTATCCTTGAACAATTGGATCAAGTGACCAACATCATGGAAAACATCTCTGATAATCTTCACTTCCACGCCAGTCTATCTTGTAGAATATATCACCTTCAAAGCTCTTCTCAAATTGACTTTCACATCACCACAAACTCAAATTTTCTTGCAAATCATTCACATACACTTCTCACATAATTCACTTCTCATCCAGACCAATTCATTCATCTGCATATCTTAAATATGAGATACAATATTGAAATCCTAATTAAGGGTCAGCCAAAATAAAATAAGCAATATTACACAAAATAAGCCACCCATACCTATAATACTTAAATCGGTCCACTCTAGGAGAAAGAGGGAACCAAAATATATCCTTCCATGGTTGATCCAACAATATGCACATGCTAACACATACTCCAAAGCCATTACCAAATGTAATGTGTAGACATAATCAACCAGTGGGCCACATAACCACTTTTGATGTAAAATACTCAATGTGGACCTCCACACACCATGGTGAGACCCAAAACAACATCTCAACACATATCCAGACCAAAATAATATGATCCACTAAACCACAACACAATTATCAATATATCTGGAGGGCACCAAAAGCTTTTCGAACCACCCTGAATACAAGATGACACAACCAACACCAAAAACATTAAGTGCAACACAAAATATAATTCCGCAACAACCAAGAGAATATATGAACCGACATTCATTTGGATAACCATATTTGACATGAATAACCATACAATATTAATACAAGCTCATGCTACCAACAATCTCCCCCTTTGTCATTGATGGAAACACCAATACAATCCTTTTCTAGACACCAACCACACATCACTTTATCATAATAATCTCACAAAAACTCTCTCTCCAATATCACAAAAACTGTCTCTCCCTTTGAAAACAATGAAAAAGGGAAATGCAAACTCTATTGACCAACTCACACCATTGCTCCCCTTGAGAGCAACAACAACATCAATCCAGGAGACAAGGATAAGCGGTAAGTCTCCCGCTAGAAAGATGCTCCACTAAAAATGCATCTAGTTAGAAAAATGATGCAGAGGCTTGAGTGCATGACTAAAAACATCCCTTCATATCAGGTTCAAACACACATCAATTTCTTTTGTAGCAACACTCACCTAAAGACACCTCAAACACATGGGTTCTCTCAAGCCATTAGGCTACACAAACCACCAAAAGTGAACATCAAATTCACAAACTGAATCCAATCCTTGGAATACATTTCATTAGGCCAATTACACATGTCTAAGGCCAACTTGAGACTCACAAACACTCAGAATTCACCAAACCCTTATATCCTATTGACACAAGCCACTTCCCTATGAGGACCCAACTTATCCATAAACTCATCTCACAATGCCAAACTCACAAGTCAACACCTTGAGACACTTTTGAATGATAAATGTGACATGAAAATACCACACATGGTCGCCAAGAACATAAACAAATCATATAATAGTTTTTTGCAACCTTCCTGTAGCAGCAGTGACAGGAACTCACATTGACATGACAATTTTTAGAAATTGACTCATTTGACCCCTTAAATCATAAGATGATTTTTTATGGTAAGAAGGAAGTTTTTTAACAACATCATAATATATCTACACATCAAGTGGAAGGTCCTTATTCAACCATACATAGCTGTACCAGCACATTTTTTAACTGCAGATATGGAAAACCATTTTTTGAACAGGTTGCTTTCACAAAAATGATCATAACTTGCTCATTTTTCCATGAAATTCAATTATAATTAAAGAAAATGAAATTAGACTCAATATTATTTCCATCCATATGATATTTTAACCATAATACTTCCATACAAAAGAGTACTAATCTTTGCAACACATGATAATCTGAGTTTTATCAGGTTGTAGCACTATCAAATCAGCATTTTGACATCATATTGCACGTACAAAAGCAAGCTTGGAACCCTGCAAACAAAGTGAAAATAAAATAAAATATATTTTCCTCCATTCCACCAAATTTGGCTCTTGTTCATCATGGAATGGAGGTTCTATACATTTTCCAAGTTCATTGTTTACCCTAGGAAGGGCTTGGACAAATTTTACAAAATTTACTATATCTCCTTAAAAACACAACCAAAATGAATGAAAAAAAAGCCAAAATTGATAGGATTCAATCCTCTTTCATCTCCTATGGATAAATGATGCAAATGAATGAGTTTTATTAATGGAAAATTCCTTTTATTAGACTATTACATTGGAAAAACTCAGAAAAGTGCAGGGAACTCCAAGATTTTATTAATCTTTTTCCTTCAAAAGAATATTCACCCCATTTTGGTCATGGGAGGTACCTATTTAAATGTCTCCAAGGCCTCCCAATTTTTATAACCACTTTTAAAACCAACATCACTAAAAAATATCTAATTACCCTTACAAACACAAAAGTTGCTTATGACAATGTTGACAATATTTGACAATTTTATCAATATGCACCCTAGACTCAACCTATGACCTTTATGATTCAAAAACTAATATGAATAGTTCCAAATAGGTTTGAAAGTCCTTTATACATAAAATATAGTCTTTCAAGGCCCTATTCATGACAAAAATAAAAAACATGAACTTATCACCAATTTGGCCTCATGGTGGCCATCTTGTGCCAGGTGCTTCTGCACCATACAACCCTCCAAACAAAATTCCAAGTCTCTTTGAAAAGGATTTGTCACATGTATTCTTGTCTTCACATCATCTTTGAAGTTTGCAAATGATATGTCATTTGGTTGTCCCTTCCATTCAGTTAGGTACTTGAAGAATGCACTCAGTCTTGATCCTTCACCACCTCTAGCCTTCATCTTTACTCTTGGCCTTCCTACCCTCTTGCTCAAGCATTTGAACTTGGGAAGAATTTTTTTGCACCTTTTCTAAGTTATTCCCCTTTATTCCTATATAACAATGAACATAACAACAACTTCATGAACAAAAATCAATGGATTAGTATCAAAATCATGCATGGAAACAATGTTCTCCTTCTCAAGCCTTCTTGGTAACTCTTTCAATCTACCATCAACCTCTTCAAACACCTGATTACAATCTGCCTTTTGTTCATCTGCAACTTTGATGTTACTAACACAATCACCATACACATATACTTCTTCTTCTACTATCATCATCTCCTCTACTTGTTCAACTCCACCTTTACTTTTCCATTCTTCCTCAATGGTTGCATACATTTCCCACAAATCAAGTTCCTCCTCATTGTTGTTTTCTACTTCTACATCCTCTTCTTTACCTTTCATTGTGTGTTCACTACCCTCTTCCCACAGGGTTTCTAGTACTGTCACCTCTGGTTCCAATGCCTTTACTTGTTTTCTTTTATGAATCAGCCTTTGAATAGGCCACACCATCTTCTTCTTAACTGTCAGGTGCCAACTGAGTGCCCTCTTAATCCTTTTGTTTACTTCCTTCATGTCTTCTTCCAATCTATCGATAGCTTTCTTTATCTCTCTTATCTCTTTGTCAAGCTCTAACTACCACAACTCTTCCTTTTTCCTCTTCCTCTCTTCTTTTTCACTTTTTCTCTCTTCTTCTCTCTTCTTCCTCTCTTCCTCTTTCTTCTTCCATGAACCCTCACCTCTCAATTATTCCCTCAATTCACTCAAAAAATCTCTATCTTATGGACTCATCTTGTCCTTGCCTCGCCTAGGTGCCTTCTCTCTTCCCTCCTAGTCTTTTGGCAACCACTCACCAGGTTTTCCTCTCAACCTGAACCAACACACAACTACCAACCACACACAAACTCTTCTTTACCCAGATATTTTGGGCTCTGATACCAATTTGATGCAAAGGCTTGGGTCCATGACTAAAAACATCCCTCCATATCAGGTTCAAACACACATCGATTTCTTTTGTAGCAACACTCACCTAAAGACACCTCAAACACATAGGTTCTCTCAAGCCACTAGGCTACACAAACCACCAAAAGTGAACATAAACTTCACAAAATAAATCCAATCCTTGGAATAAATTTCATTAGGCTAATTACACATGTCTAAGGCTAACTTGAGACTCACAAACACTCAGACTTCACCAAACCCTTATATCCTACTCACACAAGCCACTTCCCTATGAGGACCCAACTTGTCCATAAACTCATCTCACAGTGCCAAATTCTACAAGTCAACACCTTGAATCACTTTAGAATGATAAATGTGACATGAAAAGACCACACATGGTCACCAAGAACATAAACAAATCATATAATAGTTTTCTGCAACCTTCCTGTAGCAGCAGTGACAGGAACTCACATAGACATGACAGTTTTTAGAAATTGACTCATTTGACCCCTCAAATCATAAGATGAATTTTTATGGTAAAAAGGAAGTTTGTTCAAAAAATAATAATATATCCACACACCAAGTGGTAGGTCCTTATTCGACCATAGATATCTATACCAACACATTTTCTAACT
Source organism: Cryptomeria japonica (assembly GCF_030272615.1). Lineage (NCBI taxonomy): Eukaryota > Viridiplantae > Streptophyta > Pinopsida > Cupressales > Cupressaceae > Cryptomeria > Cryptomeria japonica. The sequence continues at coordinate 20,333,477 of NC_081405.1, read as the reverse complement.
GCAGATCTGGAAAACTATTTCCTGAACAGGCTGCTTTCACAAAAATGATCATAACTTGCTCATTTTTCCATTAAATTCAATAAAAAATGAAGCAAATGAAATTAGACTCAATATTATTTCCATCCATATGACATTTTTGACATAATCCTTCCATACAAAAGAGTACTAATCTCTGCAACACACGGGAATCGGAGTTTTACCAGACTGTAGCATTGTCAAATCAACATTTTGACATCATATTGCACATGCAAAAGCAATCTTGGGACCATGAAAATAAAGTTAAAATAAAATACATGATATTTCCCTCCATTCCACCAAGTTTGGCTCTTGTTCATTGTGGAATGGAGGTTCTATACATTTTCCAAGTTCACTGTTTATCCTAGGAAGGGTTTGGACATATTTTACAAAATTTACTATGTCTCCTTCAAAACACAACCAAAATGAATGAAAAAAAAGACAAAATTGAGAGGATTCGATCCTCTTTCATATCCTATGGATAACCAATTCAAATGAATGATTTTTCTTAATAGTACGTTAGAAAAACTCAGAAAAGTGCAGGGAACTCCAAGATTTTATTAATCTTTTTCCTTTAAAAGAATGTCCACCCCATTTTGGTAGTGGGAGGGACCTATTTAAATTCCTCCAAGGCCTCCCAATGGTTATAACCAATTTTTAAACCAACATCATTAACAAACACCTAATTACCCTTACAAACACAAAAGTTGTTTATGACAATGTTGACAATATTTGACAATTTTATCAATATGCACCCTAGACTCAACCTAAGACCTTTATGATTGAAAAAACAATATGAATAGGTCCAAATAGGTTTGAAATACCTTTATACATCAAATACATTCTTTCAAGACCTTACTCATGACAAAACTCAAAAACATGAACTTATCACCAATTTGGCCTCATGGTGGCCATCTTGTGCCAGGTGCTCCTGCACCAAAAAAGGAGGGGAAATAACCATCTGAGATACTCAAAAGTATCCTTCACCAAAGCCTTAGTAAAAATGTCTTCTACCTACCCTGTTGTAGAAATGTATTCTAGTCTAACTTCTTTCTTTGCAACCTTCTCTCTAATAATGGATTGAGATGTTTAGTTTTTGAATGCATACCTGAATTCTTTAAACTGTTTATAGTACTGGTATTATCACACATAATAGGAATAGATTTATCATATACACTCTAATATCCTTAAGAGTCTGCTTCATAAAAAAAAAGTGAGTACAACAAGATGTTGCAGCAATATATTTAGCTTTTGTAGTGGATAATGACATTGATTCTTGTTTCTTACTCATCCATGAAACCAATCTGTCTCCCAAAAAGAATGTACCACCACTATTACTTTTCCTATCATCAATACTTCTAGCCCAATCAACATTTGTATATGCATTCAACATGAAATCTCCATCCTTTTTGTAACATAGGCCAATGTCTTGAGTTCCTTTTAGGTATCTAAAAATCCTCTTCACTGCTTGATCACAAGTTTTCTTCGGACTAGTTTGAAATCTTGCAACAAAACATACAGTGTTCATAATATATGTTCTAGAAGCAGTAAGGTATAATAGTTCTTCAATCATAGATCTATACTTCTTTTTATCAACATCTGAAGATGTATCATCTTTGCCTAATTTGTATCCAATAGCTAAAAGGGTAGTAACAGGTTTACAATTCTCCATATCAAACTTCTTTAACATCTGTTTCACATACTTAGCTTGAGAAATAAAGATTTCATCATTCAACTGAGTAACTTGAAGAACAAGAAATAATGACATCTCTCCAAACATAGACATCTCAAATTCTTTTTGCATCTCTTCTGCAAATTATTTACACAAACTATCACTTCCTCCAAGGATGATATCATCAACATAAACAACAACAGTCAATAATTTAATGTCTTAAACCTTAAAATAAAGATTGTTGTCAACAATTCCTTTCTTGAAATTTTGCTATAACAAATATCTATCGAGTCTTGCATACCACACTCTAGGTGCTTGTTTGAGTCCATACAATTCCTTTTTTAATTTGCAAACCATGTCCGGATCTTCTGACAATATAAATCCATTTGGTTGTTCAATGTATACTTCTTCCAGTTCTCCATTAAAAAATGCTAACTTGCCATCCATCTGATATACTCTAAAGTTCTTGTAGGAAGAAAAAGAAAGAAACATTCTAATAGATTCCATCCTAGCAACTGGAGAAATTTTTTCTTCAAAATCAATACCTTCTACCTGAGAATAGCCTTTACATACCAATCTTGCTTTGTTCCTTGTGACTTGTCCTTATTTGTCCAGTTTGTTCCAAAACACCCACTTAGTTCCTATCACATTTTTATCCATTGGTCTAGGTACTAGCTCCCAATTCTGATTCTTTTCTATCTAATTCAATTCTTCATCCTTTTCTTTTACCCAAATTTCTTCTTTGCTCGCTTCTTCATATGATTTTGGTTCAATGAGTGAAAGAAAACAACAATTATTTTGCTCATTTACCTTTGTAACACTTCTTCTTGTCTGAACTCCTTAGTTCTTGTCTCTGATTATTTGATCTTCCGAATGATTCCTTTGCACATATTTCGGGGACTTGATTGCTTGTGGTTTTTCTTTATCTTCTTTTGTTTCATCTAATTTCTCTTCATTGTTTCCTATTAGATCCGTGTTTTCTTCTACAGTAGCAGGAATAATCTCAAATTCAATTTCTTGAATAGGTTCAAGGGTAGTTTGATCCCATACCTTGCATAATTTCAAATTTGTACTCTCCACTATCTTGTTTAATCTCTTATTGTAACACTAGTAGACTTTTCTATTCGTAGCATATCCCAAAAATATTCCTTCATCTGCTCTGGTATCAAACTTTCCAAGTTCATTCTCATCTCTTTTGATATAACACTTACTCCCCAAGATTCTAAAATATTTCATAGTAGGTGGTCTTCCATACCACAACTCATAATGTGTCTTAGTATGATTTTCTCTTATCTGAACCCCGATAAGAATGTAGACAACGGATCCACAACTTCTTTCCAGTACACATTGGCCAAGTTAACATACTTCATCATGATTCTATCCATCTCAATAACAATTATATTCTTCCTTTCAACCACACCATTCTGTTGAGGAGTTCTTAGTGCAGAAAGATGTCTCCTAATACCATATTTCAAACAAAAAATTGTCAAATTCTTTTGAAGTAAATTCTCCACCTCTATTAGATCTCAAACACTTGATTCTAGCATCAACTTGATTTTCTACTATTGACTAGAAAACTTTAAATCTTTCAAAAGCTTCAGATTTTTCTCTAAAAAATGTAACCCATGTCATTCTAGAATAATCATCAATGAGTAACATAAAATACCTTTCACCTTTAAGTTTGCTTATCCTTGTAGGGCCACACATATTTGTATGAATTATCTCTAATGAATATGTCATAGAATACTCCTTGTTCTTGAAACTTCTCTTTGTCTGCTTCCCTAACTGGCATTCCCTGCACATAGTGTCATTAGGCTTGATAATCTCTGGTTAATCTCTTACTATCGATCCTTAACATACTTCATCTCTAAGACAGCTGATAGGTATTGTTTTAGCTTTAACATTTGTCTCCCAAGCCTTAATTTCATCTAGAGTTGATGGGCCATTTAGAGGGCATTGATAACCTTTATAAATAATCTCTTAGAATCCATTATGCAATGCTTCCAAGTAAGACTCCATTCTTTCCTTCCAATAAGTAAAGTTTTCTCCATCAAACATCGATGCTAAAACATGAAGGTCTTGCGCCATCTCTAGATCTATCTCAATTGGTTAAGCTTTTCAAAGAGGAACCTTGCTCTGATACCAATTGTTGAACACCCGGTAGGACTGAGAGGGAGGGGATTAGTCCACAACTTCAAAATAGATTATTAATGAACAACATTAACTTACTTAGCAATAACACATTAACCATCAACACATGAACACCAAATTTACGTGGAAAACCCAAAGAGGGAAAAACCATGGCGAGAATCTAACTCACAATATGAATAAACATGCTTACAACATGTTAGGCTTATTGCCAAGGAGCACCAACACTTAAAGGACTTGAAAAACTAAGGCATACAACCTTAGGTAAGATACAAAGAGGACTTTCTCAATGAAAGATCACTTATTCAGGACAAGATACAAACTACTGCCGAAGGACTCACTGTCAGCCAAAAAACAAATGAAATAGCTGAATTGAAATTGAGAAGGATTCTCTTGAACATGAAATTTTCCTTGAACAACTAGATCAAGCGACTAGTTCATCATGGAAAACATCTCTAATAATCTTCACTATCACAATACTCTGTCTTATAGAATATATCATATCAAAGCTCTTCTAAAACTGACTTTCGCATCACTACAAACTCAAATATGCTTACAAATCATTTGCATACACTTCTCACACAATTCACTTCTCATCCACACCAATTCATCCATCCGCATATCTCAAGTATGAGATACAACATTGAAATCCTAATTACTGGTCGACCAAAGTAGAAAAAGCAATATTACACAAAATAAGCTACCCGAACCTAAAATACTTAAATCGGTCCACTCCAGGAGAAAGAGGGAACCAAAATATATCCTTCCACGATTGATCCAACAATCCACACATGCTAACACATACTCCAAAGCCATTGCCAAACATAACATGTAGACATAATCAACCACATAGCCACTTCCAATGCAAAATACTCAATGCGAATCTCCACACGCCATGGTGAGACCCAAAACAACATCTTAACACATCTTCCAACACATATCGAGACCAAAAGAATATGATCCACTAAACCACAACACAATTAGCAACATATACAAAGGGTACCAAAGGCTTTTCGGGCTACCCTGAATACATGATGACACAACCAACATCAAAAACATCAAGTGCAACACAAAACATAATTCTGCAACAACCAAGAGCATATCCAGATCAACATCCATTCCAATAACCAGGTTTGACATCACTGACAACCATACAAGCTCATGCTACCAACAATCTCCAACAATAAGTTGGAACACTATTGGGAGATGAATATAATAGGCATAGCCCTTGCATCAGAATTGATGACATATTTGCCTTATAGAATGAAGAAGAATGTAAGTGTGAGTTGCATGTCAACTCAACCATTACTTGGGGTTCCACATTGCCACCTTAGTTGTCCATTGGTATTGTTTGAAATTTTGGTGAAATGAAACAAACACAAATTTGATTTACATTTCAATGTGTCATTTGGTGGACTACTTTTACCATCTCATCTAGTCATAGGCCCCCTTAGTATTTGGAAATTGAGTGAAGTGAAGATAAATTTTATCTACATTCCAATCGGTATTCAAATACAAATTTCATGTCATTTCATCATCCTACAACCATGCAATTTACTCATGCGATTACATCAGCTAAATTTAATTTTGAAGGTGGAGAATCTTCCTCAAGTTTTGAGCCTTTCTCCAATGATTTCTATAGCTGAAATTTTCTCTTTGTTGGTAAGAAAAAATTATTTTGTCTTGTAGTCTCTCAAAAATGCCTCTGGCATATTCTTTTGTTTATCAAATGAATATCTTGCATATGTACATGGCCCAAAGCTTGTTGCTCCCTTGTTCTTATAAAAAGGAAATCAAGGCCATTTTGAAAGGATTTATTATCTAAGTTTTGGAGGCCCAATCTTGTTTTGTAAAGTGTGTTTTCAAATATATTGAAGAATTCTTATATTATCAATGCATATTGTTGTAATCAAATTTTGATTAGAATGAGCAATATGGATATATAAATTATGATTTGGTTGTCTTCTTATATTATATTTAGATTTTCATTGAATTAATGAAAAAGTTTCGTTGATTTCATCTCTATGTCAATGATATGGTGTATTTATTGTTGTATACATCTTCTCAAGGAGTAGATTAAATAGCTTTGAACAATATTTAAAGGTCTAAATATAGTATTGTAGATATATAAGTACAACTTGAATTAGAAATCAATTGGGTATACTAATGTATGGCATTAATATTGAGAACCCAATGGTCTCAAGCTAATTGATGAATCTCTAGTTTATTTGATATTCTCAGTTGGACTCCATATCCGAGGATAGGCATTGATAAAAGAAGTTTAACTCCATCAAGCAGAATCACAACAATTATATTGAATATCGTTTAATTTCAATATTCCCTTTTGTATTTAAAAGTAGGCTTATATGTTCGTAGGACCAACATTTACAAAATGTCGAGAAATCTGACCAAATTGTCTTGAATTCATGCATTCTTGATCAAAATTTTAGAACATCTTTATTAACAATACCCACATTGTGAGAAGAAATAAATCCTTAGGTATTATTGTGTTGCGCTTCTGGAATCAACTGCGTGTAATTTATTTGCATCAATGTTTCAGATCACACTCCATGATCCATCATTAGGGTGATTTTTTTTCTCTCAACAACTCTCTCATCTTGATGATAGATCATGTAGTGTGATCTAAAATGTTGATTTCAGACAAATTACATGTAGTTGAATCTAGAAGTGCCCTAAGTATTATTATATGTGAACTCGACTTGGTCTTGTAGAACCAAAAGTATAGAAGAATTCAACCTCACAGTTGATTCATGTTAGTTGGCCATTCTCTATTAATACAAAATTTGGCAAATCTTTAAGATATCTCATGTAATCCATTGGAAAAACCAACAAATTATTAGTTTTCAATTCAAAGAATTTGCCCTTGATAATTGATTACATATCATTAAATATCAATAAATGACAAACCATATAAACTTATACCATCAATCTCATATTTAAAACTTTTAAAGTCAAATCATATATAATACAAAATTGACCAATAACAAAAAAAGGTGCACAACTATCAAAGTGATAACTGAATGTAGTACCATTGAGGACTACGAGGGGGCAGAGAGAAATAATATAATATAATATAAATTTTTTTTTCCGAAGTCATCATTATCACCGACGTTGCATATTGAGGGAAGTGGGGGACTCATAAATCCATTTGAGTGCTCCATTTTCCTTTGCACGTTGAAAACCTACTTACAATTATGGCAGACAAACCTATATAATTAGTTTCACATGTTTAACTCACATGACCACGCACTCACCTCCCATATGACACGTGTCTCTTTTTACTATATATGAAAATGTGACCGTTGCCATGTGTCCTCTGGAACATCCTCAACTATCTTTATTTGTTAAAGTGTCATTCTTGGGAGTAAAAAGGCCAGCCCACTACTTATCCCCTATTTGATTAGACTATATGTTTATGGATCTTATCAACTAATGAAAACAAGTGTTTTAATAGGAATGCAAAACTCCATTATTAAACCCTAAAATTCTAAGTTATTATTATTTAATTTTGATGCTTACTTTTTACTAAAACAAGTATCCAAAAATTCTATTGGTCTACTAGTGAAGTTGAATGGCTCCAAATGAGCCCACCAAGGATCAAGTCTTGCTGAGTGCAAGGCTCCGACATCATAAGGGATGAGGTTGGGATCGTGCCCCGGACGAATTTGGCGGAACGGATACCCCTCAGTCCTTGGCTCTTAGCCGAAGAGGTTCAGCCTATTGGCTCGTGCCCCCATATCGGGTGGCAAAAATTATTGTGTGAAGGCCCTTGCTGGGCTGGCAGCTTGCGGGCTTCATGCCCTTGCTGGGCTGCCATGCTCGTTGGTCTGGACCTCCATCAAAAAAAAAAAATTCCATTATTAAATTCAATTTTTTAAATTTTATTTTCATTCAATTTTAATATTGTAGTTTGCATATTGAAGAAGAGAGAAGTGTATATTTTTTTGTCATTTTGTGTTGGTGTTTTTGAAATGTGATTTTATTACATAATTTAGTTATCTTTGTTGTTTCTATATTTGAATGATGGACCACGGATTATGACCCGAAATATTGATGATAAAAAAATGACACATAATCAAATCCAAAAACAACAAAGATAATCACATGGATTGTTGAAATTTGATAACACAATTTAGTTCCTTTGATATACTAATTGACATCAAACCAAAACCTCTCACTCGAGTATGCAAAATGCACAAGTTTAGAATTTCACATCTTGGATTGCACCATGCTTTTAATTATATATCTTGGACAAAATTACAGGTGCAGTCTCATCAACCTTTTTTGCATTTCAAAGTCCCCCCTTTCAAGATTGTCAATACTATGATATGATTGTTACCATCAATCTAGGCACTACAATGTTTGAATTTACATCTACATGTGTCTAAATATATAGATATTACTCATTATTATCACATTGTTTTCCTTAATTTACTTCAAGAAAGCACTTTCTACAAGCATTGAAGATCTATTTTTGTAATGATGGGATTGAGCCATCGAAACATAACTACACTAATTGGGATAAATCATAGGAACACAATTGTGTCTTAAGATCTCATATTCTCATGTTTTGATCATCTCATCTATCTAACCTAAAATCCCATATCAATTCCTAATTTATGAATCTCTATTGCAATGTTACATAAGTCAAAATCAACACCAATCTAATTTTAAGATAGACTCAAATCTCTTTATGTTTCAATACATCACATGGAATTTTTTTGCCATAGTTGACTTATCTTATTAATCATATTTAGATCCTTCTATTTATCTAAAATTTGAATTATACTAAGTTATTCTTAGATACTTTTGTAAGGAATATTTTTTGTCGCTAAACATATACTTGTTTAAATTAAAATTATATTTTACTACTTTGCATTTTAGATATTAGAGTAATGTATTGAAATGGGCTACTCTTATACAAAAATTTACATCATATATAAATATGAAAAATAATATGCAAAAATTTGAGAATGTGATTAAGACTAAGATTTATAGGATTTCAATACTCTTCAACTATTATGCTTTCTTAATGCACAAGAAATAAACAATCTCTATCCCCACCCATAATTGCCTCAATGATGCTATGTCCCTTAATAATTACTTATTCATCCCTTTTGCCCATTGATCTACATGTTATCCTATGGTATCATCCCTCCTCTTCCTTTTAATCAAACCATTATGTTACTTTTGCCCTAGAAAATGATACCACACACTCTAATAACAATGGTGAAGACACTTATGGAGAATGATCCACATCAATCTCCCTAATGTGGAGTAGTAGAAGGCCATCAGTTTGGCTTCCTTAAGTAGTTTGGTTAATTTTGGTATGACTATTAATCACTATGCTAGTATATTGTGGAAGTGCTTAGGGCTAGTCTCTTTTAGTTTACCGTAGGTGCTCTCTAGTTTTGTTTTTAAACTTCATAGTATGCGATTAATGTGCGGCTACTAGTTATATAGTTGACTTTTCGCCCTCTGGGCTATTGTATTTTGGGACAACACCCTTGTTTTGTTGCTATTAATATAAAAAAACATACAACCTAATTCAATACATCATTCGATATGTAATGTTATTGAGTGTCAACTCCCTAATAATTTTTTTGACATCATAGTTGATTGTAAGCAATATAATATGACTATTTTTCTTTGTGTTGTTCCTTCTTAACAATAATTTTACATATGGTCCAAGAAAAATTGGGATAATAGATGTTTGGGTATGTAATAAATTAGATGGTTATCTAAGGTATTTGCTTCATTTGTGTTCATATCTATAATCATGTGCATGTAATGTTATACTATCACAATTCAATCATTTGTTATTAGATTCCTACCTTCAAGCATAGAAATTTGAGTTCCACTTTGAAGTACCTTTTTCCTCTAGTTTCTCCTATGATTGAGCTTCATTTCCTAAATCTACAAGTTTTGTCCTTCCTAAAGAGATAGAAAATTACTTGGATAGGATGAATTGGTACAAAAATATTCTTATAGTCTACATGTCTAACCCTAAAAATGCATAGAGCTATACAGAGCTCAACTAGCCCTTGCAAGACTCTATTAAGATCTTGGAACTAGGTGTATCTATACAAAATGAAAGCATACAAGAAAAATTTAAATTAAACTAATTTATCCTACTCACAATATATGCAACACTTTAATTAAGAATAAGGATTAAAATGATGATGAAAATAACAAAAAAATATCACCAACACCAACCCTTGTTGCACTAAGATATGGTATTCATTCTCTAAGAAGATGTGTGAGTACCCTTCGTAGCAACATAACATTGTGTAAGGAGACAATATTTAAAATTAATTGGTTGCATCTAATTTATATTCTTTGGGATGAGAGATTTGATGATTAGCATAGATTTTAAGGATCAAGGGTTCTCAAACTACTTGAGAGGTCTGGGAGGATGAGGAAAGAAAACTTGTATTCAATTGGCTGATGGATCCCTTGGAAGAAGTAGATGGAAAAGATTGAAAGAGTACTTGTGACATATACCAAACTTGTCACATGACAAATATCAATACCTTATGTACAAAAGCCCATGCCTATGCACACTTTTGAAAGGATGTGCATATGATTCAAGAGGATTAATGAGGGTTAAGAATGTGCAAGTGGAGTATTGATGGGCTAATTGGTTTTAGCTCACTTTAATGAAAAGTGGATGGAAAATAGAATTAAATAAATAAATTTATCTATTTAATTTTTTGGATGATGATGCAGGATAGACCATAGAAGAGGGATGACTAATGATTTAAAAGGTAGAAATAGGGTCAACTTAATAGTGATGAATAGTTATTTTATTAATTAAATAATAAAATATTATTTTACTAAAATATATGAAAATCAAATCATTAATTGAATGAATAAATAGGAAATTATTTAATCAAAACTATAGAAAAAATAGTTAGGTGATTAATTAAAGTGACAATGTGTCAGTTTTAGGTGTCTACATTTTTTTCTCTGTATGAGTTGGTGCCATGAAGTAGCATCATTTCAAAGAAGAATAAAGCTAGTTAGACTAGGGAATGCCCTAGTCATTTGAAGAAGTGACTAGGAGGAATGGTGATAGGGATGATGATGCCCCTTTGAGAGGATAGGCAAGCATAGAGAACATATGAATGATCTCAAAATGTATAAAAAGATGGAAGACAATTATCTTTCAATATAGATATGGAGAGAGGAGGTTAAAATATAGGTGAAAATGGATTATGAATGAAGTGGTTGCATAAAATATGAGGAGTCGGGATGCAAGGGATTATGTTATGATACATTAGATTTAACATTCTTTGTTTTATATTGTATTGGATTTTATGCACCAAGGTATAGAAGACCAAGGTGACTATGTGTTGCATGTATAAGAAAAAATTATAAACCACCTTGTATTGTAAAGCACCATGATATGAAAGACCATTATACCATTGTGGTAGGTAGGATGCAAGGACTGATAGTAATATAAGAAAATTGATCATTTGCACAAATAAGAAAGAAAACACATGTAAAATGATTCAAAGACAAACATGATGTTGCATTAATCAAGTTAAAAATCTATATTTGATTGATGAAAGAAGAATTTTGTTGATATGAGAATTATATATAATAAAATAACATAAGGGTTGAGAACGTTAAATCCCAATGATGATTATTGGACTTTTATCAAGGCTTACATTGAGGCTAGGAACAAGACCAATGGATGCAATTGGATGATATACTTAGATTTCTTTAGCAAGGAAAGCATGGATCAATATTTTCTTATAATATTTGTATTGCTCGATAGGATAAGAGTTGATAAATAGATTGTTGATAGCGAATGGAAAAAAGATGAAGACTCATGATAAATAGATGTATGGGTTTAGATGTAATATCCAAGGACTATGTCATGGAGGAATAATATGCCCCATTCTGAATAGGTCATGGATGATGAGGCACTAGGATGCTCAATGCAATGCATGATGAGAGGATGTTAGATGGTGGAGAGGGGATATAAAGGTATTTGGATGGTGGGATGGAGGAAGTGTGACTATATTATCTATATCATTAATGGATAATATGGAAGGATTGGAATGGATGAAAGATGAATTTTAGATGTCCCATGCTAGGTGTAGTGCGGTCATTATGTTGAAACCATTACATATGGTAAAGTCTAGAAAATTCATGGGAAGTGGTAGAGTAGGGGTTATGGGTTGGGGGATAGGTTGATGGTTGAAAATAGTTTAATGGTTGGAAATGAGGATCCATTAGTTTAGCTATGTGAACAAGGAATTAACACACAATAAATTCAACCTCAAGTCTACAAGGAAGAGGGTTGAATGCATATTGGATTTAACTCTCATTGATTGAGATGAAAATAAGCAATTGAAATATATGAATTTAATGTAATACCTATGGTTAGAGATGTGGAATTGGAAATAATCACCATGCACAAACAATTTTAGATTAGATAAGTAGTCATAAAGTACATATTTAGAAATAGGAAGTAGAGAGGAACCTATGTCTAAAATTTGGACTCCAAAATGTAGGACAATGGTGCTTGGGTGCCACTATCGAGGAGTGTTAGACACATGCAACATATATGTTTTTTAGGATCGGGATGTCGTTTTGAGCGTTTTCCCAAAATTTAGTCAAAAAAGTGTCAGACAATGGTGTGCAAGCAACCTTGTCCACACTTTTTAACCTTTGCAAAAGATGGTTATATGTGTCTTTGAATGTTCTTTTTCGATTCTATATTTGTTGTTTCCTGAATCTGTCACCTACACATACAAAGGAGGGAAATAGTTTTGTTTGGTAGGGTTTTGCCTAGGTCCCTGGATTGGAATTAACCTTTGAATGAAATTGATAAATTGAAAGGAAATCTCTAAAGTAGAATGATAAATATTATACCTCAAACTTCTTGTAGTTGATGATGGTTGATGATGCAATGCTCTTTGAATGCACAATCACAATTTTTGATGCAATAAAATGACATGACATAATCAAATCAATCATAAAAACATGATTGTATGAAGATTGCTACAATGTGTTGCTCCATAATGCTCATATCTGAGGAATGTTTGAAGAATATGGTGGGATGAAATGTCACCTGGATACTTGTAGATGGATAAATTGATTTTATATTGATAAATATGTGTGGATGTATAAATGAATTGAAATAGTGCTCTTACATAGGGTTCTCAAGGTATTTAATAAATTAGGCTAACCTCCAATGGTAATATTGAAGTATCACTTACAAGAACCAAACATTGACATATTCAAAATTGGGCCTAGAGTAAAGGGACAAGGATGCCCAAATGCCTTTCTCCTCCTAGAACATGATGAATTAGGTGTGGATAAGGTGTGCTCAGTCCCAAGACAAAGGTTCAGATCACCATGTACATATATGACTCCAATTTTGTAGTACAAAGGTCAAAAATACACTTGGAAAAGAGCTAGGAGAAAACAAACTGAAGCAAGGACACAAAAATGAGTGTAAAATTGTAAGGGGTTGCAATTTACATTAGTAAATTTAGCCCCCACTTTAGCAAGGGTATGAACTCATGTTCATTCTCATGGTAAAGGAGAAGAAAGAGAGAGAGAGACATGATCAATTGGGAGAAAGATTATAAAGAGATAAGACATCACTAAATCCAAGGGAACAAGCCCCCAAGCTTAGGATCTTAACTCACACAATCACATACAAAGACACAAACAAAGCAAAATGCAAACAAAAGGGAAAAAATGCAAACAAAGACAAAACAAAAAGGAACACAAAAGGACAACCAAAAAGCGGTTAGTACTAAGAACTAAGGCTCAAAGTCCTTGATAATCAACATGTATCAACTACAAATATCATTCTTGGAATTCTATTGCAAGAGCATAAGTGGTCACATGGAAAGAGAAAGAGCTTGCATCAAGTGATGAGAAAAGAAACCATGATCAAATGACTAGATGATGTGATGATGTAACCAAATTATAGCCATACATTCACCATTAACATAATCATAAGAAAAGAGACAGAAAGAGATCAGAGATCAAATTAATTGTTCTTCATTATTCACCAACTACTTTGTTGCTACCTACCTTTGGAGGTTTTGCATTTCTCTATTCATCTGGGCAAGACCTCCTCTTCCTCTTCCTCTTCCTCTCCTAGCCATCTTCCTGCTCTGATACCAAATTATGTAACCAGATTACAACTAGAAATTCACCAGTAACAAGAGAATAAGAAAACAAACAGAAAGAGATCATAGATCAGATTAATTGTTCTTCATTATTCACAAACTACCATAAAAAAATTACCCTTTTTAGCAAATTTTCACAAAATCAGTTTTTTGTCATTTTTGGTAATTTCTATATCGATTCGAATGACTATGAAAATTTACAATTATTGAGTGTTAACTTGAGTGAAACTTCTCATCAACTCACCAAGATATTACATTCATAAATTAAAAGATACTTCAAAAACAAAAACGAGAATATCTCAAAAAAAACACTAAAAACCAATTTTGAGGCCTTATATGAAGGAATTAGGCCCTAAAAAATGCATCAATTTGAAGAATAATTGAACTGGGTTAGGTTGGAAATCCAAATAAATCCTCACGATACACCCCCATGTCAAATTTCAGCCCAAACAGATAACCGAGTCAAAAGTTATGACTATCAAAAGTCCCCACGTCACTAGCAAGTTGTGTTATGCTATGAGTTCACGGGGGGAAAAGAGAAAGAAAAGCATGGATTTCACATGCTAGAAAGCTATGTTATGATAGGTGATCTATGAAAGAGAGAGGAAAGGAACATGGATTCCATGGGCTAGCAAGTTGTGTTATGCTAGGTGACCCATGAAACATGAATACTATGGGACAACAAATTGCATTTTGTTGTGTGATTTGTGTGAAAAGGAAAGGAAGAATCAAAAGGTCTAGCAAGATAAGTTATGCTAGTCTACTCATCCTAAGATACAGTGCAAGTAGAGTCAAAAGGTGTAGCAAGTTGTGTTATGCTAGTCAACTCATCCTGGAAAAGGAAGGAGTTTGACAAGAAAAGATTTCATTTTACAAGAAAAACAACTGGGAAAAAGGTGTTCATAGGACACTGCAACAAGGATAACCAAACAAAGCATTGTTTGTAAGAAAATCTACAAAAATGTAACTACAAATTAAGCAATAATGATGCCGCATATATGCTACCCCTTTAAGATGTCAACATAGCTCAATGTTGATGTCTTACTTGGTAAAAATAGAAGACAAGGATAAAAACCTTCATCACTAAGGAGATATCCTTTAAGTAACAATGCACACACATTTCTAGCTAAAGAGGGAATAGCTCTTAGATAAAGAGGGAATAGCTCTTTGGACCAAGGAAGAGATAGTTGTAAAAAATATATCTTGCAATAAGTGAAAAGGGATCCTTTTGAGGGATGCATGATTAACAAAGGAGGAAGAGATCTTTACCTAAAGATATTGTCCTCCAAGGGGAGATATTTTAACAAAGATGACATCTTCGCTCAAAAGAAAAGGGGAGATGACCAATGATATACCTTTTCTATTTCTATGAAAGGGGATACACTTTCAACACCAAAGAGACATCATTTATAAAGACACATCTAAAACAAGGAAAATAACCTCATTAGGGATCCTCTTTTTAATAAGAGGGAGGAGATCCTCATCAGGGATATGCACCTCCACAATCAAGAAAAGATCCTTATAGTTCAAATGCAACTCAATAAAGGGAAAGTGGATCCTTAAGAAGGAGAAAGGAATGATCAAACAAACTATTCTTGCCTCTCCACATAGAGACAAGAATAACTAGGCTATTATGTTGCTACCCAAGTATGATTTCAAATGAAATCGTACCACCATGAATGACAATGAGCCCCCAATAGGTAAGATACTAATGTCACATAGTGAGGAGAAACATAATATCAACTAATGTTATTTATTTACATGAGAAATTGAAAGAAGAAGTTGAATATGACATGTTATAAGAATGGTTCATTTTACTAACTTATCTCTTAAAGACTTAACTTATCTCTTAGAGACTTTAACAATCAACAAAAGTAAGACCATACATGGGATGATATAAGTACAAAAGAAGAAATTTGTGTGGTTACTTTATTGAGTTCCATAAATTTTAATGGTGAAAGAGTGATCAAATAGTCTCTTAGGGATTTGAACAAGATTTGGTCTTCTCTAGAGAAAGGAGAGTGATTCATGTCATGTGAAGACATGTGTGTAGTCAAAGGAGAAGTAGGGGAATTTATACCATAACAAGATATAAGATCTATATGGACCTTGATTCCTTGTTCCATATATCTAGGACTATGTCCACTATAACCTTGTTTAGAAAGCATGTCAAAGTCAGCATTGCAATGCATATGAAACTTTAATGGGGAAGGACTTTCATCATAAACCTCATCGAAATTGGTGGTGTAGGGATATTGTGAAGCACCAAAAGGATGAATGTATGAATAAGGATTGATCCTCGTTGGAGGACACACATATTTTTTAACATCATTCATGTCCATTTAGTGGGGTAAAGGAGTCTCCATGTTAGACGTAAGATGAAATATAGAAAATAAATTTAACCAAAATACTTTGTACCTTACATATACTTTATCAAAGGAACATTTTGTCAGCCTATAGACTTACTTAATGTAAAAATTAATCCAATAAATAAAATTAAAATTATTGTGGAGACAAGATGAGTTATGGTCTTTGATTTTATTCCAAGGGTAAAGCTTTTGGCCAACATGGCATTCATTCTCTATATTTGACTAGAAATTTGAAAGATTTGTAAAAGTCATATTCTAGAACATCTTTTAAACTAGTCATATTCATTTTCTATGTTATTCACCTAAATTCATATCCTAGAGCATCTTTTAAACTAGTGGACTAAAACTAGCGAGGTTAGG
Source organism: Cryptomeria japonica (assembly GCF_030272615.1). Taxonomy (NCBI): domain Eukaryota; kingdom Viridiplantae; phylum Streptophyta; class Pinopsida; order Cupressales; family Cupressaceae; genus Cryptomeria; species Cryptomeria japonica. Next base: position 20,316,732 of record NC_081405.1, on the reverse strand, counting down.
TGGATATGTAAAAGTCATAAATTCAAATTATCTAAATGAAGTGGAATGTGAGATGAAATATAGAAAAAGTAGAGAAATTTTTATTTTCCAAACTACAATGCATCTTATATATCATTTATCATTTATTAAAGGAACCTTTTGTCAACCTATATATTCATTTAATGAAAAAATAATCCTATAAAATTTAGCAGTCTATTGTGGAGACACGATGAGTAATACTTTTTTATTTTGTTCCATGGTTAAAGCATTTGACCAATATGGTGGGCATTTGTTGCACTTGACTATAAATTCAATGGACAAAATTATTAAACAACTTTGAGTATATTTCTATCAAAATAAAGAATAGAAAATTTTATTTTATTGAAAGAAATTTATTGCTATTAATAGGAAGATAATATTTATATAAAATTTTAAAATTAAGATTAGATTGATAAGCACCATTTAATCATGAAAAGTGCTAAGATGACTAAACATATTGTGACCATATGTTGATTCAAAGAAAAACGCTCGATATGTCGCCAAAATTCTCGATATGGTGTTGTCGTCAAAATTGTCGATATGAAACCCTGGATATGGAAAGTTGATATAAAGTCGGTGTTGATATGAGACTGATATGAAATTAACGTCGATATGAGACTGATATGAAATTGATGTCGATGCCCCTCAGGAAATAAATTGAGAAAATTACGATTTTTGGGGCAGTGTCGCGATGCACGATAATTTTTGAATTTTTTTTTGGACGATTTTAAAAATTTTGATTTTTTTGGAATTTTTTCGTTTTTTTTGGAATTTTTAAATTTTCAATTTTTTTTTGGATTTTTTAAATTATTGGATTTTTTTTTGGATTTTTTTAATTTTCGATATTTATCTGTCGATGAATTTTATTAAAAATAATATTTTAAAATTGATGAAGAACTAATGTGGGCATAGCGCGTACATGCCCCACACGTCCACCGAGGCAGCACAATCACCTGCGTCAACATGGCTATATAAACTGTCAAGGGGCCCATTTCCACCTCATTTGTGCACTTGTCATTTGGAGATTGGAGCTTTGAGAGGAGAGAAGAAATGGAGCCCCCTACCACAACCATCGTTTTGAGCGTGTTTGGCGATTCCAACGACCATCGGAGTACGACCCACCAGTAAGTTCGATTTTCTAATTTTTCGCATGTACGAATAGGGTTTTTTCCCTTTTTTAAAATAAAATTTAGCGCATACGTCGTATGACGTAGCACATTCAAATTTTTGTTTGGCGCATTTGTTTGATTAAATAGTACATACATTTTACGGCTTAGCGCATACGCTAAATCATACAATGCATACATTGACTGTTTTAGAGCATACATGACAGTTTTGAGTTTTTTGAAATTTTGGAAAATTATGCCACATGCAAATTTGATGTTTAGGATCGTTATGATATTTGGCACTTTTTCGATGTGTTGGTAGGCGTTGATTTCGTCCGTTGAGATGGGCGATGTCAAAAAGTTTGTCTAGAGTCGATATGAGTCATCGTTTGATATAAGTTGGGTCAATATGGATCAAATTTTGATATAGGTCACGTTGGTACAAGTTTTGATTATCGATATGGATCATTAGTTGATATAGGTCAATTGTCGATATGAGTCAATTGTTGATATGGGTCATGATTCAACATGGGTCTTGAGTCAATATGGGTCAATTCTTGATATGGGTCTTGATTTGATATGGGTCAATAGGTCGATATGGTTCAATAGGTTGATATGGTTTGATTGTCGATATGGGTCCTGATTGTCAATATGGGTCGATTGTCGATATGGGACAATATGTCAATATGGGTTCTGATTGTCCATATGGGTCAATTGGTCGATATGGGTCTTGATTGGTCGATATGGGTCTTGATTGTCGATATGGGTCCTGATTGTCGATATGAGCCAATTGGTCAATATGGGTCCTGATTGGTCGATATGGGTCCTGATTCGATATGAGTCGATTGTCAATAGGATGCCTGATAGGCGTCCTTGATTGAATGATTTCGATATGTTGCTTGATTTTGATATGAGTCCTGATTTCAATATGAGACTTGGATTGATTGATTTCTGATATGATGTTTTGATTGCAATATAAGACTTGGATTTCGATATGAGACTTGATTTCAATATGATGCTTTGATTGTGATATGAGACTTTGATTGATTTTTTATATGAGACTTGGTTTCGGTATGAGACTTGAATGATTGATTGATAGATAGGTCAAATTGAAACCACCTAATTGTCAAGAGTGTCCGATTTGAAACTCTTTGTGTCATGGCGCGACTGTCGTTACTTTGATAGGTGCCCCTTTTTTATTGAGGTTTGATGTTTGATTTCTTAGAATAGGCAAAACTAATATGGGACTCATGTGTTGATATAGGAAGACTTAGGTGTCATATAGCTTCAGGAGCGATACCCGAAGACACTCTCCTTACGTATTCGATTGACAGACGATGATCGAGCGGTGCTCGAGGCTTGTGGTTTGATTCACTTGTTGCACATGCCTTCCTATCATAAGAACAAAGTGCTTCTAACAACTTTAGCGGAGTGATGACACAATGAGAACAACACCTTTCACTTGCCAACAGGAGAGATCACTATTACTCTTGAGGATGTCTATCGGATTCTGCAGATTCTGATCACAGGCGAGCTGGTTGTATATGATTTGGATGAGACTGGAGACAGATACACTTTGAGATATTTTTGGTGATCCTTATATTGCTAGGTACTCAGTGGGTTGGCAGGACATGGTAGATAGATATGCCCCACTTCCATCAGTTCTAGCTGGTTTGGTTGTTGGTTTCCTCCTTCCTGATAGGAGATCACATGAATTATCAGTTGGATGGAGTCATGCACTTCGACGGATGGTACGAGAGAGGATTCGGTATGCGTGGGGTATATGTGTTTTGGCCCACTTATATCATGAGATACCCAGATAGTGCATGATAGGGATCGGGGGTCCAGTCTGGCAGCAGGGTGTATATTGCTTTAGATTTGGGCTTGGGAGCATGTAGCCATTACGCGCCCCATTATGCAGAGATCTCAACCAGTTGGGTACCCTTATCTATATATGTATAGACAAGAAGCCTCTAAGCCTATGATAGGGAAGCTAGAGTATTGGAGGCACACATTATATGACATGGATGCAGTGGTCTAGCGCCCATATTTGGATTGCAAGCCTTGGCCTGAGGATGCGACATAGGTGCTAGTTTTGTTATAGAGTTGATACTTGATTGGGCGAACACCCTATGTGGTAGAGACTGATAGTTTGGTCGATGACAACCGATGCCATAGTGGACAACCTTGTATGTGAGAGTGTATAAGGAGAGAGTAGAGTGGGGACCACCCTTGGATTACACCACTTGTTATAAGCTAAGGTTGTCATTGCACCAAAAGATTGACCTGTCAATGTCCGATACAACCACTAGACTTATACAATCCATAGGAGGCTATTAAACCATGTCACGAATCCCTGCGAGGGACGCTGGCCCACTGCCAACAATCCCCCTCCCAACGTCACTCGTCGCAGCCTGCGTGATTCAAACTTGTGACCAAGCTCTGATACCACTTGTTACAAGATAGGGTTGTTGTTGCACCAAAAGATCGACCTGTCAATGCCCGATGCAACCACTAGACTTATACAATCCACAGGAGGTTGTTAAACCATGTCACGAATCCCCGTGAGGGACGCTGGCCCACTGCCCGTGCAGAGTTCCACTCTCTTCCTGTTGTTGTGTGGGATATGAGGCTTACAGTGACCAATGCGGGCATGCACCAAGATTATGCCCTTTACTTTGTGAGCCATCTTTTTCCTCGATTGACAGGGCTAGGAGAGCCGATACCACCACTAGAGGTGGTTGATGATGATGATGGTGGTGGCGATGGAGGATGATGAGGGGGCTGAGGTATGGAGAGAGTGGTGAAAGGATGAGGAGGAGATCAAGGAGTGGGTTTGGGCCGAGGTAGGGATGGTGGTGGAGATAGGAGAGGAGGTAGAGCAGGATCCAGTGGTCAGGGGGTGAGGGGTAGGGGTGGTGGATGGAGACATATGCTAGTTCAGGGAGGCCCCGTACAGGAAGAGGATATAGCAACAGTGGGAGGCGAAGGCAAGGAGGAAAGTTATGATCATGGATCCGATGAGGAGACAAAGTCGGAGGAGTTGGGTGGTGGGAGGCTAGGATTGGGCGGTATGGGCCTTAATAAGGAGGAAGAGGAGGATTTGAAGCCCTTGGTATGACAGAGGAGATTGGGCATGCCCCCGCCAGCCACATGACAAGTGATCACTTAAAAGGTACCAACAGTACAAGTCCCTTAGGCACCACAACCTCCCTCAATTCAGATCACAGTGCCTTCGCACTAGCAGTAGGCACAGATAGGCGGATTACAGTCCTTAGTGCAAAGACTCCAGACGTAGTTAATATGGGCACAGGGACAAACTACTCAATTACCGGTGCAGGTAGCACAGGTGACTATTGAGAGAGATACAAAGATAGAGCAGTGAGCTCGCACATAGGATACAGTGCAGACCTTGCAACAACACATGGTGTTACAAGGGACACCATTAGGAGTCCTATTGATCAGATCGCGCGAGATGAGTACTATAGGATGTTGCACCTTCAAGTTGTGCCACTCGATCGTCGTGCCCCTAACTATGCTGCAAGTTCTCAGTGCGGGGGCTCCCAGAGACGCAGAGGCAGTGAGGGTGTGATGGGTCCCAGGAGAAATCCTCCTAGTGGTGGTGTAGGTGGCTCTGGGGTCAGGTAGTCGGATTTGGGAGGCAGCCACTCCATACAAGGATATCCTCAACTGGAAGGATGACCAAATGATATGAAGAGATGAAATGTAAGATGGAATGCAAAATATGAAACTAAGTTTGATTCCAAATTGAAAGCTTATGATGTGCTAATTAGGCTAACATGGATATTGCTATGAAATTGATATACAATGTTATGAATTAAGCTAGCATGACAATGGGGTTAGCATGATACTATCAACATAGTCACTGTCCCTAATTATTTGAATCATATCCCACCATGGCATGGTGATTAGTGTACATATCCATATCGAAATAGTATCGACAACAAGTGGGAAAAATCTTGACCTCGTTGGGGGTATTTCGCCTTGTGGGTTTAAGCAATAGACCAAACATATAGTAAGACAACAAGGATAAAAACAACCAACAATGACTACAACAATGCAAGAAGGCTAGACATCACGGACTTGAATTGATTTCAACTGAACAAAAGATCTATTTGCAAGATGTTTTATTTGACAAGAATACATTTCGGATAGAATGCATGCTTACTTATGGCTATTGATTTTTGCTTATCATATCTCCTAAGCAATTCAAGGACGTCTCCAAGACTAGAGAAGCATATCCTTGTATGCTAAGATCCTAGCTAAGAACAACCAAGATCCTTGAGTTTCTTAGGAGATATGATAATCCTTCTCTAGTCGTTATCATATCAAAACAAACAACTTGGAAGCTATCTGCTTGTCGGTAACTATATTTAATGGAACTGCCTCAATCCACTTGGTGAAGTACTCATTGGCTATGATGATAAACTTGTGTCCATTTGACGAGGAAGGATGAATATTTCCTACTAGGTCGAGTCCCCATTGGCAAAAAGGCCATGATGTAGTGAATGTTTGTAGCTCCTATGTTGGTGCATGTATGATATTGCCATGAATTTAGCACTTAGGACATTTCCTAGCAAACTGGTAGGATAATTGTTACGATCAAAAAGTTGATATGGTTGGTTGATATGGATACTTCATTTTGATACTCAAGCTTAATATGATATGAAAAATGATAATAAACAGTAGAAATACATTTGGCAGGATCATTCTATGATTTAAATCATATCACCTTCCTTAATGTGTGTGAATGTCATCCAACAAGTATCCCCAAGACTTCATAACAAGAATGCAAGAAGGTGATATCTCCTAAGAAACTTAAGGATGTCTCCAAGATTGCCTACTTTCACAGACAAGAGTGTCAATCATTTTTTATCATTTAATGATATTCACTTGATGTATAAGAATTATTTCGGCATATGACAATCAAGTGAATGTCATAAAAATCAAGGACAAACAAGAACATGCATCGGTGAATGTGACAACAAGGGCCCAAAAATATGTCTTGAAGGGGAGCACATCTAAAGCAACAACTATCCCCAAGACTCAATATACACATATCTCTAAATACAATCTTAATATGATATGAAAAATGATAATACACATGAAGATGCCACTAAATGCATATTAAAATGAAGATAATGCAACTAATGCAAAGCTTAATATGCATTCTCATTCTCAATGTTGTCATCTATTTTGATCAAATTGCCAGTGCAATCATATCTCCAATATTGGTATGACGGTGATATCCCCAATGTGGTAATGAAATAATTTAAATCGGATCTCTCCTAATAATGTTCAGGAAGAGTGTCAAGTCTCTCATCCTCAAGCACCTCAAAGAGGTTTTCACCATTGGATACATCCTTTGTTTTTACTTTTTTATGATCTAATATTGCCATTAAATAGTTCGATTTTGTCTTTTGTTTATTTTGTGACTAAGAGACTTGGCACTCTCCTGATTGCGGACATCGTTATGGGATTCACTGGTGGAGCATGTTTCTGGGTTTACTGAGAAAAGGTATTGGATAATGGCATCATCGTTTTGAAATGTTGGTATCTTGATGTGTTCAGGTGGTTCCCAGTCTATAAGTTCAGGATATATGAGAGGTACGGATTCGTTTGGTGGGTCAAGGTCTGTCGTTGTAAGAGTCACGATGAAGACATTATCATAGTTGTCATTGGATGTATCAAATTCTATGACAGTATCAAGGTTTTTGATGGTACTCTCTTCGATATTGTCTCTTTCGTATTGACGCTGCTTGTTCTCACTAGCCTCATAGATATGTAGTGGTCCAAATTCAAATGATCTAGGCCTCGAACCTTGTCCTTAAGAAGGTATGGGTGTATATGTACGGATTGTATCCACCTCAATGTCCTCAGTGACATCAGAACAAGTGTCCCATTCATACTCATTGGAGTCTGTTTCAGAATCACTATCTAAGGTTACCCCACTGAATCTAACAGGATTGTTGTATGGTGAGAAGAGGTCACTGATAATCGATACAATTTTTGTGGCTTGTGCTGATTCAGGTTTTGTGCTTGTTTGTGCTCTTTGGATTTGTTCATAAATAGTCTCCACCCTTTGAATGGTAAGTTCCTCTTCATGTTGTGGCTTAGACTCGGCTTGATCAGGTCCTGGGATTCCATTCTCGATTAATTTTTGGAAAGTAGGCTAAAATCAAGATGTACAAGAGCTATGATTTTTATGTCATTCTATCATATTTATGACATCCCCTTTCCATAGATGCCATATCATTTTTGATCATTTTATCATTAATGCAAAAAATCATCATCGAGCCTTGATTTGTTGAAAGTTGATACAAGTGTCATGGTATAATTGAATCATAACAACCTAAGTGTAACTTACATGGATTTTGATATTCCAAGATGACACAAGCATCAAGGTATTATTGAACCAAGAAGACCTGAGTGTTGCTTGCATAAAACAGACAAGAGTTAACCTTAGTCCTATACAAATCAGAAATGTCCTCAATGGATGGGATATAATTTCAAAATTAAGTAGTCATATCATATGACAATCAAGTGAATGCCATAAAAATCAAGGACAAACAAGAACATGTGTTGGTGAATGTGACAACAAGGGCCCAAAAATATGTCTTGAAGGGGAGCACATCTAAAGCAACAACTATCTCCAAGACTCAATATACACCTAACTCTCACATTAATTAGCCATATCATTTTTGATCATTTTATCATTAATGCAAAAATTCTTTAAGGAAAGGCCATATCATTTTATCATCTGGCCATTAATTTTTGATCATTTTATCATTAATGCAAAAAATCTTCAAGGAAGAGGAGATCACCGAGGAACTCATCCAACAATGCCAACAAAGTGTCGCCTTTCAAAAGCTCATGGAAAGGCTTATAGAATCGGATAAACAAAAATACCTCCTCATGCTAAATAGTAAAGGAGTCGGGATTCCTGAGGACTTTAACATGGAGAATTCAAGGAATACCACTGAAAGGATCCCAAGAACAAGGAAAGATGACACACATGATCAAGACAACACCTGCAACTGAGATGATACTCATAATTATGACAATGTTAGTGAACAAGGGGATGCCCACCATCGAAGGTCCAATGAAGAAAATGTTCCCTTGACCAACATCACACAACAACTCCAAGCACTCCAACGACAAATGAAGTATATGCAGCAAGGGTTTATGATGAGGTATTCTTTGGAGGACATTTGTCCTTATCCTTTTGATAGAAGGCTAAACATGATGCCCTTCCCACCAAATTCAAATATACCAAAGTATGACAAATACAATAGTAAGAGTGATCCCTGTGATCACGTTAGGGAATTCTGCACTGTCAGCTTGGAGTTTGCCCATAATGATACATACATGATGAGGATATTCCCAAGAAGTTTGGGAGGACAAACAATGGAGTGGTTGTCAAAACTCACACTTGCTATCAGATCATTCGATGAGTTGGTGAATAAATTCATTACACAATACTCCTATAATATCCAACATGAAGTCTTCCACCATGTGTTTGTAGGGCATCAACTTATCGTCCTTTGTCTGATAGTCATCATTGATCTGATTGATAACTAATTGAGAGTCCCCATAAACTTTCAATGAGGGGTTAGAGACGTTATAGAAGAATGTTAGCATGCTAATGAAAAATGTAGGAGAATGCAAGTGGAGGAAAATAGGCATTTTAGATAAAATAAAAAGATTTATTTTAGCGAAAAAAGGATGCAACTTGCATTTGTAGGATTTTGCAAGTGGGGGAACTATTCACAAATAAATAATGATTTATTTAAATGCAAAGGGATTTTTAATAAAATATAAAGTCAATTAAAAGGGAAAAGGGGTTTTAATTAAATAAATAAGATTTATTCAATTAAATGGCTAAAGGGGATTTAATCAAACCTTACTTTAATTAATAGGTTAGGCTAGAAGAAATGGATTTTAATCAAGTGTTTAATTTGATTAATAGTCTGATAAGGATATTAATTAAACCTTAGGCTAATTAATAGACGAATAAATGTTGATTAAATGAATAAAATTCATTTAATTTTTTGTGCAAGTTTTAGGTGTCTACACCTATAACTCATAATATCTTTCAAACTAGGAGATTACAACTACCTAAGTTAGGTGAACATGGAAAAGACTTTAAACTAAAAGACTGCAAATAAAGTGGATTGTTATATGAAATTGAATGTTTCTTAGCTTCTTCGACAAGCCTTCTATTAGACATATTTCAAATCCTTCATATCGAATTTTCTCTTTTTAGCTAAAGGTTTCTTCTTTGAGGTTTTGTTATAGGTGATTTTCTTTGTGACTGCAAGTGCCCGAGAGGACCAAAATCAATGGATTCCCCCATTCGGCTTCTCTCATCTAAAAGAAAGATGGCTTTTTTAGGGGAAATTATGGAAAAAAGGATGAAGGAGGTTCTCAATGAAACACATTTTGTCATTACTAGAGCAGTTAAAAAAATACTAGGAGATATGTTTATGATAACAAACCACAAGCACAAGGTAAATATGAAAATTTTGGCGGTGTTTGTAGCTACTCTCCTCCACTTTGGCTTGCCTAAAGAAAAAATAAAGAAGCTTTACAGAAAAGAATTCAAGGCTTATTTTCTAGGCAGTTTGAGAAATGTCTTGGAGAATATTGATGAGAAATTGACCATCCCTTTGCTAATAGATTTCAATGTAACTATAAAAAATGGGAAACCTCACCCTAAGTTTCCCATTTTATATTTTGAGGATCAAAAAAGTTTTAAAGAAAGGAATTGCATCATAAGAGAGAATGCTAATTTCCTCTAGGCAATATTCAAATTGACAAAAACCCCCAAGGAAAATTGGATAAGGAAGTATTTAAAGTTCCATGGGCTGATAGAGTTAGCTCCAGCTGAGAGAGCAGATAATTGGGAAGGAGAACTGACGTCTTGGCTAATGGGAGCCCTGAGCCAACGAAAAAGATTGATTGCTTTCCAAAACCTTCAAAACTAGTTTGGGGTAAGAAGATCTCGACGATTGTCCATTGGGTGGACACTTCTATTGCTTTTGGTCCTTCCCCGCTTGCTTCGGGTCCTTCTTCTCCAACATTATGAATTTCCAACCTTGTTGAGATTCATCATGGCCAGGTTAGGCTTTTTTAGTTTGCCTTTTCAATCTTTGTTTTAGATTTTCCTCTGGGTATCCATCATACTCTACATTTTGAAGATGGTTTTTTGGTTTATGCCCCTATAGATTTTTGGGTAATTCATGTATATTTCATTTGGGCATGGTTTATCAAACTACTTTAAAATTTTTTATTATGTATATTCTTCTTATACAAATATAATATTTCCGGCCTCAACCCTTTGTTGATAAAAAAAAGAGCTACATTCTTTGATTTTAATCCAAAGCGAAAGCTTTTAGCCAACATGGTAGCCAATTTCTCTATTTAATTAGAAATTCATCCTCGACATGAATATTCAACAATAATGTTCCAATAGAAGTTTTAATCTTGATTACAAGAAAAATAATACCACATATTTATCATTGGATTGTATACTTAAAAACACTAAGTAACTAAGTGTTTTTGTTGATTAATATTAAAGTAACAACATTTTTTTGGAAAGGAAACATTACATAGCTCATTAAACTTGCAATGAAAATAATTTCCAATTAGTTTACCATACAAAGAATGCCAAAAGTGTTAATATTTTTGAGGAGATACATACTTATAGCAGTTGATCTCTCAAACTATGGGACTACAACCGACTAGGTTAGGTGGATATCAAAAAATAATAAATTAAAAGATTATAAATGAAGTGGAATGTGAGATGGAACATAGGAAAAACTATAGATTGATGTTATTTGTCAAGTAAAATGCACCCTATATCCTTTATCAAAGGAACATTTTGTCAACCTATGGATTCATTTGATGACAAAAGTAACCCAATTAAAATTTAAAATCTATTGTAAAGACACAATGAGTTATGCTCTTTGGTTTTGTTCCAAGGTTAAAGCTTTTGACCAACATGGTGGGTATTTGACTATAAATTTAAAAGATACAATTATTGAATTTTTTTGAAGATATTTAAAGTCAAATTAAAGAATAGAAAAAATTATTTGATTGAAACAAATTTATTTCTTTTAACATGAGATGGTATTATATACAAACTTAAAATAATAGCATATTAACAATCATCATTTAGTCATGATAGATGTTGAGGTGACTCAACTTATAATATCTTCCCAACTAAAAGATTACAACTACCCATGTCAGGTGAATATGGAAAAGTCTCAAACTAAAAGACTCTAAATAAAGGAATGTGAGATGAAATATAGAAACACTATAGAAAATGAAATAAACCAGAATACTATGCACCCTATATATGCTTTATCAAAAGAGCATTTTATCAACCTATAGCTTAATCAAAATCAAAATCAAAATTATTGTAGAGACAAGATGAACCATGGTCTTTGATTTTGTTCTAAGGTTAAAGCTTTTGGCAAACATGGCAATCATTTTCTATATTTGACTAGAAATCCGAAAGACAAAATTATTCAAGAACTTCGAAGTTTTTTTTTTATCAAATTAAAGAATATAAATAATTATTTGACTAAAACAAATTTATTGGCTTTAACAAGAGGATGATAGTTACTACAAATTATATAAAAAAATATTATAGAGACACGACGAATTATAATTTTTATTTTGTTGCAAGATTAAAGCTTTTGGGCACCATGAGAGTCATTTTCTATATTTTACTATCAATTTCAAAGAACAAATTATTAAAAAAAATTCAAAGATGTTTCTATCAAATTAATGAAGAGAAAATTGTTTTTGATTAAAACAAATCTATTATCTTTAACAAGAAGAAAAGAATTATGACAAATTTTATATTCTATTAAATTGGGGCTAAACACTTTTGGTTGAAGCTATGAACTGGCGAGGACACATATAGGAGACCTCATCCCTAACATGAATAGTCAACAATAAACTCTAATAGAAGTTTGAACCTTAATTTTGAAAATAACAACACCAAGTATTAATTGTCACACCATGCAAATAACGCCAAAATTTTTAATAATGTTGAGGAGATACATACCTATAGTAGTTGATCTCTAAAATGCAAAAGAAACTCTAAGTTACCGGTGAAAGGAAATTGAAGGGAGACAATCACCTCAAGTTTCACAATGAAGTGATTAACTCAACTTATGTACCTTGGAGTATGTTTCAAACCAGGGGACTACAACTCACTCGGTTAGGCGGATATCCAAAAATAATAAATTAAAAGATTATAAATGAAGTTGAATGTGAGATGGAACATAAAAAAACTATAGACAATGTTATTTGCCAAATACAATGCACCCTATATATCTTTATCAAAGGAACATTTTTTTAACCTATGGATTCATTTGATGAAAAAAGTAACCCAATTAAAATTAAAAATATATTGTGGAGACATGATGAGTTATGCTCTTTGATTTTGTTCCAAGGTTAAAGCTTTTGGCCAACATGGTGATCATTTTTTTTGTTTTGACTATAAATTCAAAAGATGGAATTATTGAAGAACTTTGAAGATATTTAAAGTCAAATTAAAGGATGGAAAACTTTATTTGATTGAAACAAGTTTATTGCTTTTAATAGGAGATGGTATTATAGACAAACATGAAATTAAGAACATATTAACAAGCATAATTTAGTCACTATAGGTGTTGAGGTGACTTAGCTTATATCTCATAATATCTTTCAAACTAGAAGATCACAACTAATCTTTCAAACTAGAAGATCACAACTACCCATGTTACGTGGATATGAAAAAGTCTTAAAGAATAAAGTGGAATGTGAGATGAAATATAGAAAAACTATAGAAAATGAAATTAACCAAAATACTATGCACTCTATATATACTTTATGAGAAGAATGTTTTGTCAACCTATAAACTCAATTAATGTAAAAAACAATCCAATAAAATAGAAATAAAAATTATTGTGGAGACAAGATGAGTTATGGTCTTTGATTTTATTCCAAGGTTAAAGATTTTAGCCAACATGGTAGTCATTTCTGTATTTGACTATAAATTAGAAAGACAAAATTGCTCAAGAACTTGAAGATATTTCTATCAAATTAAAGAATATAAATAATTAGTTGACTAAAACAAATTTATTGCTCTTCACAAGAAGATGAGAGTTACTACAAATTATATAAAAATATTATAGAGTTACGATGAATTATGATCTTTTATTTTGTTTCAAGATTAAAGCTTTTGGTCACCATATGAGTCATCTTTTATATTTGACTATCAATTTCAAAGATCAAAATTATTCAAAAAAAAATGAAGATATTTATATGAAATTAAAGAAGTGAAAATTGCATTTGATTAAAACAAATCTACTACCTTTATCAAGAAGATAATAATTATGCCAAGTTTTATAATTTCTATTGAATTGGGGGTAAATGCTTTTGGTTGAAGCTATGAACTGGCGAGGCCACAAATAGGGGACCTCATCTCGAGTTACATGAATACTCAATAATAACCCCTGATAATTTTGAACCTTGATTGTGAAATAACACCACCATGTATTAACCATCACAATATGCAATTACTGACTACGACGAATTTAATTCTTGAAAATACTAAATAACTAAATGATATCAGATTTCCACAATCCATAATTTGTTTGCAAATTGTTTCTAGTTTCAATTGTGTGGAGTTTTTTTGTATCAATATTTCATCACACTCTGAAACGTTTTTCTTGATATCACACCTTAGTATTTCTCAATTATTTCTTATCTTTTTATTTTAGTTTTAAGGTTTATTTTTTTCTTCTCTCATTCTTTTAATATATTATAATTAATTTATTTTATATATTAAATAAATTATTCATATTAGTATATCAATGTTGTTATTATTTTTGGCACATTTTATTTGAGTATTCACATGTCTCATTTTCTTTGGTATATAGTAGTTTGTTATATTTCATTATGAATTTTTTTATTTTGTTCCTTTTAACATTTTATCATATTGTTGAGTGATCTCGTTTCTCTTTTCTTAGGTATTTTACTTTTCTTTGCTTAGGTATGTTCTTGAAACTAAGAACATATTAACAAGCATCATTTAGTCATGACAGGTGTTGAGGTGACTCAACTTGTAATATCTTCCAAACTAGAAGATTACAACCACCCATGTTCGGTGAATATGGAAAGTCTCAAACTAAAAGACTCTAAATAAAGTGGAATGTGGGATAAAATATAGAAAAACTATAGAAAATGAAATTAACCAAAATACTATGCACCTTATATATACTTTATCAAAAGATCATTTTTTCAACCTATAACTTCATTTAATGCAAAAAGTAATCCAATCAAAATCAAAATCAAAATTATCGTGGAGACAAGATGAACTATGGTCTTTGATTTTGTTCCAAGGTGAAAGCTTTTGGCCAACATGGTAGTCATTTTCTATCTTTGACTAGAAATTTGAAAGACAAAATTATTCAAGAACTTTGAAGATATTTCTATCAATTTTAAAGAATATAAAGAATTATTTGACTAAAACATATTTATTGCCTTTAACAAGAAGATGAGAGTTAATACAAATTATATAAAAATATTATGAAGACACGATGAATTATGATCTTTTATTTTGTTCCAAGATTAAAAGCTTTTGGCCACCATGGGAGTTATTTTTTATATTTGACTAGCAATTTCAAAGAACAAATTATTCAAAAAAATTGAAGATATTTCTATCAAATTAAATAACAGAAATTGTATTTAATTAAAACAAATCATTTACCTTTATCAAGAAGATAAGAATTGCGACAAATTTTATACTTTCTATTAAATTGGGGGTTAAGTGCTTTTGGTCAAAGCTATGAACTGGTGAGGCCACATATTTGGGACCTCATCCCAACACAAATACTCAATAATAACCTTCAATAGAAGTTTGAACCTTGATTGTGAAAATAACAACACCATGCATTAATCATTACACTACACACTTATCAACTACAACAAATTATATTCTTGAAAACACTAAATAACTAATCTTATCAGATTTCCACAATCCATAACTATATTATTTAGTTGCTTCTAGATTTGATTATGTGATTTTTTTTTGCATCAACGTTTCAGATCGCACTTTGTGATCCATCATTTGAGATGATAGAGCGTGCCAAGAGGTGTATAAAGCTTACAATTATACATCTCCTAGCACTCTCTATCATTCCGATGACGGATCTCAAAGTGTGATTTGAAATGTTGATGCAATTTTTTTTTCACAAAATCAAATTCAGAAATAGCTAAATGATACTAAATAACTAGTTTCTAGTTAATGACATCAGATTTCCACAATCCATTATGTTCATAATTCACAATTTCTGAATTCGATTGTGTGAGAGTTTTTGCATCAACATTTTGAATCAGACTCTACGAAATGAACCAAGACACAATTTTATATATCTTATTATTGAAACATGAAATAAGACCTTTTTGAATAAGTTGACCATAGAAAGAATGTCAAAAATTTTAATAATGTTTAGGAGAGACAAACCTATAGGAGTTGATCTCTACAATCTAGAAAAACCCTAAGTTTGTCGGTAAAGGGAAATTGAAGGGGGACAATTAGCTCAAGGCACGTTAAAGCGGGTGGGCACATGGTGGCCCTGCCAAAGGAAAAGCACATGGACACATGCTGCTTCTCACATGGCTCTCGTTCCACCGTTAAAGAGGCCCACAAAACAAAACAAAACAAAAAAAGCGAGCACTCACCAAGGTTAAATACGTGGACAAACACGCAACCCAATACACAGTTGAGATAGAGGAATGTGGTGAAGGAAGCCCAGTCTGACACGTAGGCAAAATCTGTGAAAAAAAAGATAAGATGCAGAAGAAATTGTATTTATAACAATGGTGATTGAAATTCATTGTGAAAAGTAGGAGCGCATTGGGGGCTATTAATACCCAATTTCCCTGCGCCACCTCAAACCAGAAAAGAAGGAACTTCAGGTTTGAATTCCTCAACCAGAGGTCAAGCTTTCGAATCACACAAGTACCTAACCAGGTCTCAATTTATAGCACTCAGCTCTGTTAACCAGCACGGACATGGCGTGTATTTCGTGCCCCTATGGACTGGCTTACCGTGACTCGATCCTTCGACCTGTCTCTCACAATACGGTAGCCTTCATTAACAGAAGACATGTTGGGTTGTGTAGAAGTGGTTTTAAGCTTTCTAGAAGGAAGATGAGGCTGGGAAGGGTATGTTTTGTGCTCAGTGAAAATGCCCAACATGAGGCGAAGACCGAAGGTGAGGGCTCGGCTGCGCAGAGTGTAGAATTTGCAGAGACTTTGAGGAAAAGTGTGGAGAATGGAGTTGAACAGTTGACGGAAAGGGCCGCGAGGAAAAAGGCGGAGCGGTATACTTATTTGTTTGCGGCGGTGGCTTCCAGTCTTGGAATTACCAGCATGGCCGCCGGCGCAGTTTACTCCAGATTTGTTTGGCAAATGCAGGTCCCGTGATCGACTCCTGTTCATTACCTTTTCCTTTGTTTTTCCAGTATTATATGGAATAAGATTCCTAATATTTTATGTATTTTTTAATTTTGGATTTGAGAGAATATATATATATGCGGTAGATTGTTGATATTTTATTTTATTGTAATTCAAATTTTTATTTTATTTTATTGTTTCGGTTTTTGGTACTTCTGTCTGGGGTTTTGCTCTAATTTTTTTTGGTTTTTAATTTGCAGGGCGAGGATGTTCCTTTCACGGAGATGTTGGGCACATTTCTATTTGCAGCTGGAGCCACGGTATGTGCGCACATTGTCTGCATTAGTGTATTAGCGTTCTCAATTTGTGGATTTGAGTTTTGGGTTCCCTGTGCTTGTTTGGAGCTGTGACAGATTATTGAACTCTAATTGAACTCAGTTTCATCAAATCTCAAATTCTTTGTGTTTATGTATGTTGCTTGCTTGTTGGTGCCAGTCTCTGGTTACTGTTCGAAACTTCTGAGACATTCGCAAAACATTTTGCAAGTCAGTGTTTGAAGGAAACAATCTATGGGGAGAGGTGTCGGGAACTTGGGTAACTTGGTTTAAATGTTTTGATTTAATGCGTGATTCGCCTTCTCAAGTTATGGATTTGGATTTTGTGTGTATATAAGCAGCCGTGAATCGTCAATCTTTCACAAAATCCCAAATGCTTACTGTTCAGGCATGTTGCAAAACATTGGGTAATTTTAGTATTGAAAGCATCCGATTCTTGAGGCGAGGTTTTGGATTGTACGGGATATGTTTAAATGTTTTAGTTTATTGTTAGTGTGGTTGTGAGCTGATCAGGCTTGGGCTAAAAGGCTGTCCATGCTTAGATTGCTTGAGTTCAAAGCTTGGCTAAGAAATTCTGCTGCATGGAATACACGGTAGTAGCCATAGGCTATGCAATCCCAGACCTTTGAACGTAAAAGCGGAAAGGTCTCGGTATACCCAAGAGGGTTTGCCTGGGATGGTACTTTTGTATTCCACAGCTTTTGGGTAACTCCTTTACCTGTGCAGCAATGGCTACAAGGCTTCAAACTAGCATACTTATTTCGAAAACTTGTTGAAATGAACGTATGCTGAATTTTGCTGCAAGGCTCTGCCTTCCACGTACTATCTCCTTTTGCTAACTGCTAGTTTAGGGCTAATAAGTGTGTAGTAGCATTTGGGGCATGAGTCTTTCCAGCATAAAATGAAAAACTGAGCTTGTGGGTATGTAACATGCCTTGAAGGATTTGAGCTGTGGCTTCCTTTAAATTCCCCTATTTTGTTCCCAAGATCAAGTGCTTTTGAATATTTCAAGCAAGTTATATCTTTGAGCATTCCTTTCAGCTTTTTGAATTTTTTGCAGTCTAGAAGGCAGTGAAGGTTTTGGAAGTTGTCAAAACAGTGGTCTTTGATTTTCTTTAACACTTAATTGATGCCGAATTCAACTATATCTATGCAGGTTGGAATGGAGTTTTGGGCTCGCTGGGCTCACCGAGCTCTCTGGCATGCCTCCTTGTGGCACATGCATGAGGTATAAAATCGATGCCTTACAGTTTAAACTTACCGAATGGGTTAACTTCTATTAGTCTCTTCTCATTGAACATCCACTTTCTTTGGCAGTCTCATCACAAGCCTAGAGAAGGACCTTTTGAGCTGAATGATGTGTTTGCCATCATCAACGCTGTTCCTGCCATTTCCTTAGTAGCTTATGGATTCTTTAACAAAGGCCTCGTGCCAGGCCTTTGCTTTGGAGCTGTAAGAACTGCTTTCTATCTTGTATACTGCTATGCTAGAAATTTGAAGTTTGTTCAATTGATAACTTGAGATTCCTCCATGGAACATACTGGAATGACAAAAAATATTATGCAGAGTTACTCCATAAGTATGTTAATATCTTTTAAATAATAGCATTTTAGGCATGTTAGTATCAATCCCATCATGCCATGGAATTTTTGCTTCCAATTTGTAGATTTGATTTAGTAAATGCTCCTCATGGGATTAATGATGTGTCTGATAAACCATTTTATACTTTTTGCAGGGACTCGGCATTACATGTTTTGGTATGGCATATATGTTTGTCCATGATGGGCTTGTTCATCGACGTTTTCCTGTAGGGCCAATAGCTGACCTTCCTTATCTGAACAAGGTAGCAGCTGCACATCAGGTTAGCCCTTAAGGATCATTTCCTCGTAGCTCAGGAAGTCAATCTCTGTTGTTCACCTTTGCATATAGATCTCTGACAGGGATTGAATAGATCTCACATTAAGTTTGTTTAATTGAAATTTGTAACTGCAGCTTCATCATGCAGACAAGTTTGATGGTGTACCATATGGTCTCTTCCTTGGACCTCAGGTTTGTTACTTTCAAATATGTTTTGTTGAATTATTTATATAGTTGGGATTTTGGATGCAGGGAATTTAACCTTTAATTTGGATGAGTGGGCTTTTACAGGAACTAGAAGAGGTGGGTGGTCGTGAAGAACTAGAAAAGTTGCTCAATAGTAAAAGGAAGTTCTCCACAGCCGCCAGTGAAGGCAAAGAGGCTAAGTAATGATAACTCTGATTATTTGTTGGAGTTACTTTCATGGGCGTTTCCAGTTTCATATCTTGGAATACTTATTAAGAGATGTTAATTTTGACACAATGAGAATCTGGTCTGGCATATCCAAAATAGTATTTGAGAGAGAGTGTGCAATAAAAGTATGAGTTAATGTTGTTAACAGAGATGATATAGTGGATCTCTGCCAGATTGAGTTCAGAGAGAGTTTTCATCTAGTAGTTTGTGTCAATGCGAAATATCTCTGGAATGTACGATATGTATTTAGTATAGTCGTATCACATTTGCCCTGGTTTCCCAACCCCTGTTTTCAAGGGTTGTAAAATCTCTCTCCTGGGGTACAATAAGTAATTCCTTGAGGAGATTCATCTTTTTAACCTGGGATTTGCTATGTAAAGATACTTCTGAAAAATAAATAGAAGCTTGGAAAGGAGATTTTGTACAGGTGGTATAGATTTTACATCAGAAACAAGAATGGAAATTTCAACTATTTAGTTTCTAATTATTCCATAAAAATATATATACTTAAATTCATGGTATGATATAATGGGCATAAAAGAGATTGGATCTAGTAAAAGCTATTCTTACTCTTGAATAGTTATGGATATTTGGGGAATGTGATTCACATCTAATGCAATTCAAACTGACATTTTTATTCTAGAACTAAATTTCAGAACAGCCTTTCCACGGCCTCTATCACGTTCTCTCAGGGACAGGGCATCACAATGCTATGTTCTCTTTGCTAGAGACCGTATAACAGACAATTTCATTATCATGAAATGACTCGAGATTTTGGTCTTCGAGCATAGTATGTGCATCAGCTGTGTATAATGTGTGAACTTTAGCAGAATTGTGGCTGTTGGCGCTATCGGATTATTGACATTAATCCAGTCTAAAATCTGTGGAGGAACTACACAATGGCTTAACAATTTGAGGGATGCTGGTATTGCACCATGATTGGATTTGTTCATTTACAAAAATAATGCTATAATGAGCTTCAAATCAAAAAAATTATATATCACACCCTGTATTCTGTGGAATTGTATCCTAATGATCTCTTTAAGTGGTGGATCAGCATAAGAAAATTTGTTAAAAGTAGATTTTTTCTTTTTTTATCGAAGGATTTTCATCCATAAAGTCATTTTCGCTATCTGATATGGGGCACAAGCTGTGGGCTGAAACCTCTTCAGTTAAACGTCAAGTAGTGAGGGGTATCCATAAGATCGTTTTAGCTATCTGATATGATGGCTCAAACCTTTTCAGCTAAGAGTCAAGGACTGAAGGGTATCCGTAAGGTCATTTTAGCTATCCGATATGGGGCACAAATCATGGGCTGAAACCTCTTCAGCTAAGAGTCAAGAACTGAGGGGTATCCATTCCGTCAAATTCCCACGTGCCGGCCTCATCCTTTATGATGTCCGGAACTTTGCACTCAGCAAGACTTGATCTCTGCCGGACTTGGTGTAAACCATCTGATTTCACCCATAGACCAAAGGCCTATTGACATCAAAAGTAAATTTTGACCTATAATAGTGACTAAATATTTTTGTCACATGGAGACCAACAGCATGTTCCCAAATTTTTAAGCTGGACTACACTACAAAATTCATGGGACCACCAGCTTAAAAATTTTCCTAAAAAATCTCAGCAACGCCTGCTCTATTTTTTAGGAAGCCCCCTCCATGAGACCCCAGCCTTAGCTTATTTTTGCTAGCAGCGTTTGCTCAACTTTTTTAGGAAATATTTGTGGAGCTGGTTGTCCCATGAGTATTTATTTTTTTGCTTATTTTTAAGAGAAATCTTAAAATTGGTATTTATAATATTATTAATAATTTGTGCACAAGTAAAAATTAGAAATAAAATGTTAAAAAAAAAGGGAAACAAATTTGTGGAGCCACGTGGCATTTTTGGCAATATGTAGTTGCTGCTTATTTCCAGCCCTCCTTTTTCTCATAGCTTAGGGCATGTCCCCATGCTGCTGCTTAGCTTATTTTGGCTAGCAGCAGCGGCTCAACTTTTTAAGGAGTAATTTGTGGAGCAGGTGGCCCCATGGATAGTCAAATGGCCCCTTATTTTTATGCAATCTTCTTAAATTATTTTGTAATGAAATTATTGATAGTATTTGTTACAAATAAAATTCATAAGCAAAATTTTAGGCAAGTAAATAGGAGAGCAAAAAAATATGGTGAAGCCATGTGTCTTTTTTTTCAATAAGCAGTCATTGCTTATTTCTAGCCCCCCTTTTTTTTCAAAGCTTATTTTCATTTTTTAAGCAGCTGCTACTCCACTAAAATAGCGAAAGATTCCAATTTATCCTTTTCCCTTAATAAGAATTTTACATGGGAACACTCTAGCTGCTTAAATTTAAGCAGAAAATGTTCATAAGCAGCCGCATGGGGACATGGGGTTATTTTCAATTCGTAAATAATAGCAGCTCTACTTAAATAACAAAAGATTCTAAATTATCCTTTACCAACAATTTTAAATTTGCATTGGAACACTCCAACTGCTTAAAATTAAGCAGAAAATGGAGTTAACCAGTCGCATAGAACATGATGTAATTGTGTAGCTTTTAAATTTTTTTCATTCAGTTCCAAATTTCACATTTGGGGTAAGGAATAGATAACAATTCTTTTCAATTACCTACCTGAAATTTCCATTAGTTTCATGATGAAAAAAGCTCAGCTTAATCTCAAATTAAGTAAGCATTAATTAGCAAAACGCTTAACTTCAGTGAATCTCAAATTAGGTAAGCACAAATAAAAGTCATGTTACCGACAAAATTAATATTTTTTCTTCATTTAGAACACCAGATGTGTCTGCCTCAAACAAGTTTTAGTCAA
Organism: Cryptomeria japonica; assembly: GCF_030272615.1. Taxonomy (NCBI): domain Eukaryota; kingdom Viridiplantae; phylum Streptophyta; class Pinopsida; order Cupressales; family Cupressaceae; genus Cryptomeria; species Cryptomeria japonica. The sequence continues at coordinate 20,294,697 of NC_081405.1, read as the reverse complement.
ATAAAGCTATAAAGTGCAAAGTGCTGAGTTAATCAAAGGATTAAAAGATTTTGAATTTGTACAAAATAAATGTTGTAAAGAACTGAAAAATAGGACACAGATTTTAAAGTCGAAAGTGTGGTTAGTAGAAAGCAACTCTTTCTGATCCTAGATGTTGCCAAACGTGTGTCCACATCACCATAGCTGCACCTGCGTACTACATTAAAAAGTTGAAAAGGAAAAATGTGATAGCAAACAAAAAGAAGTTGAAATAATTGTTATATACAGGTGAATCTTGAAATTAAGAGAAATAATGGAGGTAAGAAAGATCAAAACGCTGGGTCTTTTGGGTGGGCATCTCTGCTCAAGTATAAATGATGGATTGAGTATAAATCTTGAGATCAAAAAATGGGTAAACAAAAGATTGTCTAGTAACTTGTCAAGGTGGTCATCTCCAATTTAACCTTTCACTTCAACAGTAGAAAATAGTGTGATAAAAGCCTATGCACTTTGTCAAAAGTTTATGGAAACAAAGGAAAATGTCATAGGGAAATATGTATATGGGAACAAACATATTTTGTATCATGGTAGCAATTGATCTTAAATTTTTCAAAACAATATTATTTTCTATTAAAAAAGTATCAATAAGGTTGGAGATCTTTGAGATTTTAATATGCTGAATTGGTTATATCATGACATCTTATTAAATCTCAATTTAATTTGAGCGATAAATACAAGTCATTTATAATCTTTGTGGAATCATTGGTGCCAGATTTATTTATGAAGCTTTGTACCACAATTCAATGCAATTTTTTCAAAGATTGACTATGATTATCATCTAGTCTTTTTTTTTTGTTTTTTTTTTTCCTTAAACAATATTATTTGTAGTTGCTTCCTATTCTGCCCATGAAATCTCGCTTGAACATGAAATGAAATTGATAATTTAGTGAAAATTTTTGGACAAAACTTTCCACTCAAATTTAGAAATCAAGAATCAATTCAGAAGCATAATTAGTGGCTTGAAAGATAATACATTGTAAGTTGCTTGTTAGTGGCAGGTTGAAATGCATTATGGTCCAATCCACTAATTGTTCTTTTTGCTAAAAATATGAAGATATGAGGCACACTTTTTGGGGATGCCAGTTTATTAAGAAATTATAAAACTCTCATCCCAGTTTGTTAAGAAATTGTGGAACTTTGTGTTTCACTATTTGCCTGCTATTTTTTATCATAATCTTAATTAGAAAGAAGTGTATTGGGCTCCAAAATATTGTTATTGTTTATAGTTCAACAAACAATCTTATTGCATTTATGGAGAGTTTGATGTAAAGCAGTTTTTAATAATGATAATGCTCATGAGAAATTTGTAGTTCTAAAACTTTGACATTTTTTATTTGTCTTACTTTTCTCTTCTCTCAATTGAGGCAGATTCCATGAAGTGCTTAAAGATGGATTTTCAAATTCAGTGTATCAAATGTTAGATTGATCAATTGTTTAGAATTAAGAAGATTCGTGTACTTCAAGGACTTAGGCCTCTTTTGCAAAAATGACTGCTACTCCTTTATGTTCAATTGGTTTTCTCATCTTTGGGCTATTGTTTACCTATTGTTCATATTTCATGATTCAACCACTCTGTTATTTTGGATTTGCTAATTGTAATTTTGGGACAACCTAGTTGTTTATTGGAATATCATGTAATGTTCATACCATAGTCAATCTCTATGATGTTTCAATATGTTTTTTTGTTCTCAATTTATATTAGAACTATAGTCAATATCTGTAATGCTGCAATATGTTTTTATTACAGACAATTATATTGTAATTTCTTTGATAGTTTGGTGACTGTCTTCTTGTAATTTTTTATTGCATTTCTTCAATAATAATAATAATAAATCTCTCTAGGAATAGAGCAAGGAGAAGGGTGTAAATGGAAAAGGTTAACAAAGAAGCTTCAACTCTACTTCTCTCAACTCAAGAAGAGAAGACAATGATGAAAATTTTGAAGTTTTCAAAATTCAATAGCATAACCCAATTCTTATAAATAAAAAAACAATCAATAATAAAAATCTAAGAATGCTACAAAATAGATCTTCAATATTTTTTAACAAGAAACCTACACAATTAATTTTCAATAATAAAAGCTAAAATAAGATTAGGGAAGAGATTTTACCAATAAGATTAGGGAAGAGATTTTACCACAATAAACTTAGGAAGGGTTTTTTTTGTAGAAATGAATAATTATCATGGTTTGCCATCTTCAATGTTTTTGATTAAGGAAAAATCAGGTTGTGAAGGGATCCCAATATCCTATATACAAAACACTGGTATAAAGATAAACCAAGCAAATCAATAGCCAACTGTTAGCAAAAACTCAAAACATAGACCTAAACTAGATCAAATCAACCAAGACAAAAAAGAACAAACACAACTCTAACCAAGATTTTTCAGAGCCTCAACAACTTGAGCTTCAAGCTAATTCAAGTTCTAAGATATGTTCTGCAGATCCTGCAAGTCGATTTTTGTCTGCTCCATAGATCTCTTGAGATTCCCTTTGGCTTGCTATTTTCAATATTATCTAAAATTAGAAACAAGAATTAAACTTCTTGATAAGAGATCCTATCAAGACCCAAAACATTATACAAATGGTGTAAGTGAAAATTTATCAGAATTTGAGAGCATAAAAGTCTTGAGAATAACGTATGGTAGATTTTATTTGAAAACTTAGCACGATTAAAAAAAATTAGAAAAAGAGGAACCCTTAAGAAAACTAGTTTATTTTTAATTTGAGAGAAGAGAGAAATTTGAAAATATCATAGTAGATTGGTGGAGGCTTGATGCCATCATTGGAGCCAATAAGAAATTAAATTGAGAAGTTAAAACATTTTTTTAGTGGAAGGAGTAAATTACATGGGCACTTCAAGAAGTCACAACATTGACTCACCACTAATGGATTATTTGGGAGTTAGGAATGAGTTTCTATGATTTTTTTTAATCTTTTTATTTTGTCTTTTTGGTGGATACTAGTTTGGGGTCATTGATGTTAGCACATGGGCATTAGAGTTTGAGAGTTGGACTCTAAAAAATACAATTGAAATATTGAGTAAATTAGGTGAAATGTTTAAAAGGACTTAAAATTTAACAAAATCATCATAATTGACACAATTTGGGACTTTAGATCGAATAAGGTTAATGCAATTAGCTAAGGTGCAACTTAAGATGTTGCAAGAGTAGACACTAAAATGAGTGCAATTTATAGTGTAGAAACTATAGAAAGTGCAATTTCTAACACCATATTTTTTAAGCTCAATTCCATACAATATTGGTGAATTCAAATATTATATAAAATATAGATTTGTAGTAGTAGATTGATCGAACTCATATAATTGCTTAACTTGCCTCTACAGATGATACATTTAATTGAAATAAACCACTTATAAAGAAAACAAGACTAAAAAAACAAATTCACTAGACAATAAGTTTGCTCAAGTATGAGGCATTGGTAACATGATTCACAAGGTGAATTGCACTACCAGACTATGAAGTACTTTACAAATTCAATGATGTTCAACTATTAACAATAAAATAATTTTTAAAATTAGAAGTTGTGTTGTACATGATTAAAAATTGCATGCCTCGCAATTTTAACTTTGCATTTTATGCTCATTTTAGCATTGTCTCTATAGAATGTCCTAAGGCCTACCTTAGCCCTCTTTCCTAACCTCTTGATACTTTATCGCTTTCACATTCTCTCAAATGTTGTTGCAATCATGTAGATATCTTCACGGTCACGCTGATGTCCCATCAAATTTAAAAATAAAAAATAATGATAAATCATTTTCCTCCCCTTTTATGTTCAAATTTAAAAATAAAAAATAATGATAAATCATTTTCCTCCCCTTTTATGTTTTTGTGTTCTTTTACGTTATGACATATTACTTATGAATATCCTTCTAATGTTATATTTGTTCCATTTATTGCCAACTAAGTTACCACGTAATCAATATCTTATGACATTTATATTCTCACTTGACTTCTTCATACATTTATTTCTCCTTATGACATTGATTCTATGATGGGTATTACATCACTAGCACTATATTATATTCTATTTTAGTGATAATCTTTAATTGTGATTCTAATGAGCTTGATGTTGCACCACGAAAAAACAATTGTCCTTGCGAAACTAAATGTCATTTTAAATGTTGACTTTATAATAATATAAATGTTTGAATAACCTAAATCTTTAAGAAATACAATCATTTTATATTTTTGATTATTCGAAAAATTGAAAACCTCCTTCAGTCACCATCTCAAACTCCTATAACATTTTTCCAATATTATTGAACATCCTTTTTACCAACATTTTTCTATACCCCAACAATTTATTTTTCATACCCATAGAACTTCTATTTGAGCAGTACACCCACTTTTGGCAATTTTCAATATGCATTCAAATATGCACATTCTACAACTACTCTTTCTACTTTTTAAAATTCTTTTGGCATTTATTTCATGTTTTTCAAGATTTGGTAACACAAATTTGAAAACAAAATTTCTACTACATTTATTTCCACACGCCATAGCATTCCTTATGCTACTATTTCAATTGTTATTACAATATTTTTGTTTTATTTGCTACACCATTTTATTCTTGTGCCTTTACCATTCATTATTATATTCTAATCTCATTTTATTGTAGCAACTAGGCATTTCATTCCACAACATTTTATCTTCATTCTATATGGCATACTTATTCTATCTTCCCACACTATTGTTTATTTTTTATTTGATATTACTTATAAAAATAATTAAATTAATTTTAATACTTTCTGATTTAATATTTGTAGATTGTTTTCATTTTGTTATGTTTTTAATTCTATAATATGCATATAATTGAGTTATGTTCATCTTAATTTTTAATTATGTTATATATTCATGAATACGGTCTTATATATGTAATTAAGTCAGCTTAGGTGATACTAGAAACATAAGTATGCTATACATAAGGACTAATGACTAGTTCATGATCATTATATAGTGAATTGTGTTCATTTTTGAAAATTTTGGAGATTTGTCCCCTCAAAATGACTTATTACTCTAAGTATTGTCCATTATTTGTGGTATATGTCCTATTATATTCTCTCTTGTGCAAGTTATCTCATTACAAGTCATATCAAAGTATGATCTTAGCATCTATAATATAAGAAACAAAGCATTTTTCAGTTCAAGAGGTCGAATTGTGAAGCACATATCTTCATCAATTTTGGCAAAAAAAAAATTGTTTTCTAAAGTGTTGATCAAAGAAATATTGAAGCTACTACAATCCATATTTGAGTTCATTTAGAATAGAATTGGAGTAATTGCAAAAATAGCATTTCGACCAATTTTCTCCTAAGACTATAATTTGATAAATTTCTTGGAGGTTTCTACCAATTTTAGATTATTAGATTTCCATATTAATAAGTTAAAAATATGGGTACAATGGTCATGTCTTAACTATGCGAGCAAATATGCTAGAGGACATAAGTGCAAAAATTATGTTGCTCTACCTTGAAGAGCTAATTGGGGAAAAATATGAAGATAAATATTAAAAGTGGTAATGATCCAAGTGAGAAATTATGAGATTCCCAACCAACAATTTCTTGTAATGCATTCTCGAGCAATAGGACCAAAAATGATTAAGGTAGTTGGTTTCTTGAGGAAGTAGAGATTATTAGTATTGAAATATTTAGGAAATACTCACAACTTTATCAGTAAGAAGTTAGTTTCCCGTTTGAATTATTTTACATATCCAACTCCAACATTTCAAATTGTGATTGCAAATGAGGATACAATCAATTGTTTGGGAAAACACCATAGCAAAAAATTATTTACGGGTGATTACTAACTCAATTGCCTTATGTTTTCTATCTTCGTGGGTGCAATAAATATTATATTGTGATTATAGTGGCTTACTGCATTAGGAAAAATTGAGATGAACTTTAAGGATCTATTCATGCATTTTCACTTAGAGGGAAAGATAATAGAATCGAGAGAGTTGTGTCCAAGTCTCCATTGCAAGGTTTTATCAAATGTAAAAGATACTTAACAAGTAGGTAGACGAGTTTGTGACCCAATTATTTTCATTAGAAGCATATCACCTAAACGCCTCTACACCACTAGATCTACAAGTAATTGAGGCTAAGCTCATTAGTTTTTAGAGAGATGCCAAAAGGGTTACCTCCTAAAATATATAATGATCATGTTGTTCAAGTAGTACTAGAAAGACAACCAACCAAAAATTAGATAGGTTACAAGTATCCATAAGTACAAAGAAGCAAGATTGGTAATATGGTTTGGGAGATGCTAGAGACAAGTATTTTTAAGCATAGTTAGAGTTCTTATCTCTACAATGGTAATGGCATTCAATAAATTTCACACTTGGAGGAGTGTCCTAACTATCAAGAGCTCAATGAGTACAATATAAAAAGATTTGTGACCTCTTATGTCAACAATTGATGATTTAAGGGGAGTGCACTCCTTCTCCATCAAGCCTTGGACAACCTCTTTCAACCCTCTCACTGAACCACTTAATGTGCATCCAGTTTGGGTTTGGCTCATCAATCTCCCTCTTCATTTCTGGGAGCACTCTTGCTGTGAGGCAATCGATAACTCTATTGGTTGTTTTCTGAAAGTCGATGATGCTATGTCGTCAATGGAACACACTACCTTTGCCCGCATTCTTGTTGATATCAACATCTCTGCTCCTCCCTCGGGTGATGTGGTTCTTATGGTGGGGGATAGGCCTTGGTCACAACTGCTAGATTTTGAAGGCCTCCCCTTTTGCTACAAAAGGTGCTTCTCTATTGGCCATCTTGCTTCGAGTTGCTCTTCTCCACAACACCAAAAGGTTTCTACCTTGTGGATGAAATGCTACTGCTAACCACTTAACAGTACATGCTACGAATTTTGCATCTGTTGGCTCCTCCCATGGGGATGTTGTCGTGCCCCCCACGACTCCTGTTGCTCCTACTGATGTTTTGTGGCCTCATCTTCGAAGGTCCCCACTTCCGCTTCTCTTGTCTTGCAACCCTCTCTTGCTGTTGGATTTGCTCCTGCTAGTTTTTTTTGTCACAACTTGTTGTTGATGTTCTATAGCCCCCTACGACCCTCTTCCAACCTTCTACTGTCTCTAGTGTTGTTGACCCTGCGGGGGCCCTTTTGGTTGAGCTTAGCATTTCCTAGTCTATGGTTGCTTGTAGGCGCAAGGAGAAATATTCTCCCCTGCCCCATACCCCCCCTCGTGGGGGTTTGGGTGGCTCATCTCCCCCTTGAGTGGAGTTTGTTCCTTGGTTGGTTAGGTTCATGTGTTTGTTTCTTTCTGCCTTTGGGTTGTGGTTCTCTTCCAACATCATCTCTCTTGATGTTGCTTTTTGTTAAGGGTCAATGCCCTAGTTAACACTACTTTTTTAATAAAAAAACATTTGATGATTTATTAGATGAGATTTATTGTGTCATTTATTCCTTGATCTTCATTTTGATCATCATCAAATAAGAATTAAATATTATGATTTATATAAGATAAATTTTTGAACCCATGAGGGGCATTATGATTTTTTTTGTAATACTGTTTGGTCGTACAAATGCACCATTTACATTTCAAAGCTTTATGAACTCTATCTTTGAGTCACTTTTGCATAAATTTGTTTAGGTATTTTTTGATGACATCTTAATATATAAAAAATGTGAGAGGAAAAATTGCAACATGTAAATAAAGTTTGGACATTACGCTAGGTTGTCCAAATGAGTGCGAAGTCAAAGAAGTGAAGTACCTAGGTCATATTGTTTCACATAAGGGAGTTCATAATGTTGAGGTTGTTGTAGAATGAAAATTTCCTAAGACCCTAAAAAACCTATAAGGTTTCATAGGGCTTATAGGTTACTATCACCAATTTGTAAATAATTATAGTAGCATGGCTTAGCCTCGCAAAACCTTGTTGAAGAAGAATATATGCTTTAGGACATTGCATAGGAGAAATACTCATGTAAGAAGGAAGACCCATATTATTTTAGAGCTACCAACTCAAACATAATATTTTGTTGGAGCTAGTTTATAAGAATGAAATGTTGGTTATCTTGCATCCAATCAAATAATGGAGGTCATATCAAATGAGAAAACACTTTAAGGTAGATATAGACTGTGACAGTCTCAAATATTTCTTCAAATAGAGGCTTTCATTTGATGAACAATAAAAATGGGTGACAAATATATTGGGATGTGACTTTGAATCATATATAAGAAAATGAGAATGTTATGGTTGATGCTCTATTTAGAATCACTATTGTATGTCATTTACATATTGTAGGAATATTAGATGAATGATGCATGAGAAGAGTGGGATGACATGGATACTTAGACTCTTGTTGAGAAACTACAATAAGATTTAAATGTTTCCTAAAGATAAACTTGTATGGAAAGTAAATACTTTATGGTACAATGATAGGTTGTATCTATGTCAACCCTGAAGTTTAAGGTGTTGAAATAATTACATGCACTTCTCTAGTAGGTGGGCACTCTATATTCTTGAAGACTTACCATAGAATCAAATAAATATTTTTTGGGAGTGGCTCAAAAGGGATATTCAAAAATTTGTAGCAGAATGCATATTATGCTAGCAAAATAAAGGGGAGTCAATTAAGACCCCAAGTCTTCTACAACTCTTATCTATTCCAAGTTAGAGGAGGGAGAAGGTATCCATAGATTTCAACACAGATTTTCTTAGATATTAAGGGAAAAATGTCCTCATGGTTGTTGTGGATTGTCTCACCAAATTTAAGCATTTTTATGCTTTGGTACACCTACTTGTAGTAAGCATTATAGGAAACCCTTTAAAAAATGTGTGGGACTCTAAAATTCGTAGTAAGTGATCATGATCTTATATTTTCAAGTAATTTATGGATTGACCTATTTTAATGCTCAGTAACTTAGCTTGATTATAGTTCATCATATCATCCCCAATTAGATGGACATACCAAGATAGTTAACAAATGCACTGAGGGTTAAATCTCCAAAGTTTCTGGATAAACAAGAGAGATGGATGTAAAGGTCATGACTAGTAAATTAGTGGTATAACACTTATTTCCATATTACATCCAAATATCTCTAGGATTTTTGTACTATATGGGTTTTGATTGTCATTAACCACCTTTCCATTGTGGGCACACCCAAAGGTTCAAACAAGTGAAGAATACATTCAACATCAATAAGAGGCACTTGCTAATATCAAGGAGAACTTTTTTATTAATTTATAAACATTGTATTGAATGCTTAATATTTACATTTTGATCATGTTATTACCTTACTTCCTTTCCACACACAAGAATATTAATAGATATTTATTATTATTCTTGTAATTATTTTTATGACACAATAGAACAATAATTTGTACATATGATTTATTAGTATTCACAAATTTTAGTTCAATCTTAGAGACGCTTATTTGACAATGTAGTCACCCCCTTCTCACATTCGCATAAAAATTTGATAGATTATTTTTTAGTTATACATTCCGAACCCCTCTTTGATTTCTTTAGCAATTTCTTCAATTTATTTAATTTCTATATATTTTAATATCTAAACAATACCTACAATAATGAAAGACATTTCTATTAAAATACAAACCTTATCATGATTGTGATAATGTCAAGATTACACTTTTATTGTGAGACATCTAAGATTCATATTACAGCTGTCAAAACTGGATTCCATATTCTTTGTCCTCTTTATACTTTCTTCTATTAAGATAAATTTATTTATCTTTTATCATTTCTCAACTCTATATGATTAAATTAAATTAAATTAATTTAATAACATTTTTATTAATTTAATTTACACATGTGCAAAGATAATTTAAATTTTGCATCACAGTCACAATCTACACATACCATGGAGCATAATGCACTTGTAAATTTTCAAAGTATGTTATAATCATGTCTAAAGTATTGAGTTGAAAATGGAACAAATTAGCAATACAGACAAAGACAAGACAGTTATGTTCTTTTGATGACACTATTATATAATAATAATAATAATCACCCATCAGATCTCTTAAATAAACTATGCATTTAATAGAATCTTTTAGCCCAATGATTAAGATTTTTTCCTTATAAAATAATGTGAAATGCATGTCCAATTGATTTCCTCATAGACTTAGGTATATAGAAGACAAATGAAATGGTCGGTTGTGAAGGAAATAAAGGTCATACAATAAAAGTTTTCTTCTCTTGATGGGGCCCATTTAAGTCAATTCACATCATTCAAAATTTGGGAGTGATTGCCCTTTCTTTGTTTCATGCAAACGTGGCCACAAAGCTTGGGCTAAAAAAAACACATTTTCTCCATAAAAAGCACAAGGAAAGTTGTGTTGTGTTGGTTGTGTTAGGTACACCATCTTGTTTATTTGTCATGAGTGAGCAATAATGTTGGGGTTTCACTATTGATTACAAGTATATGTGTTTTATGAGGTCAGCTTGGAGGAATATTTTTTCATTTCTTGCTTGAGTGGGAGATGTTGGTGTATGAGTTTCAGTCTCTTTGATGATGACTAGGAAGAATGAAATGAGAGAAGTGATCTGATTTTGTTTAATTTGATTTATTTTGTCAGTATTTTGTGACATTTTGTCAGTAACATGATGCATTAATCAATTGAGTCAAGGTCTCTGCCTCATGTTCAAATGCAACGTATTATTTATGTTGGAGGGAGAATATTAATGCATCGCTTAGGTTTTATTAGTGAGTAATAAATAAAGATGTTGGAGTTAAAATAGTTTGACCAAATTTTCTAATGTATATTTTTTCTTCTATTTGTTTTGAAATATCAAAAATATTTTCTATCAATAATTGTGAACAATAATGGGGATGACCCCACAACGCAGCGGTTAGCTGTGAGCCTCCTACATGGAAGGTCTTGGGTTCGAGTCTACTTGAGGCCCTGCTTGGGCGTGGAAGACAAGATGACACAAGGAGATATAGTGCAAATTTATTTCGTGTCATTTAAAATTTTTATTTATTATCTATTTAATAGATGACATAATTTTTAGTTAAAGAATTGTGGATCGCTTAATGCAATTTTATTTTATTTTATCGTACCTTAGTCAATGTTAATTGATTGAAAAAATGAAATCGAGAAAACATTAGAGTTTGGGATTAAAATACTCAATAATAAAATAAATAAAATTTACATCTATTAGTTAATAATATTAATTTTTTAAATATTATTTAATAATAAACAATATGTAACTATTTTTTTATCTATTTACTTCATAAATTACTCAAGAAATGCTTAATAATATGAAAAATATTATTTAATAATAGACAATGTATAACTATATTTTTATCTATTTACTTCATAAATTACTCAAGAAATGCTATATTTGTATATTCTAACATCTTTCATTAAATAACATTTGGAACATGGTGTCTGAAATGCGGGTACTCGGGTTTTTAGCGATTCCTCTCGGCTGGGTGATGCTGATGGCAACCCTACTGTGGATGCTAATGCTCTACCTCGACCTTCCTTTGTTGGGAAACACAACTTTGCTCATGTGGCCAGATCTATTGCCCAACCCTCCAAAGGGGTTTGTCCTCTTCCCTGTGCCAAGTCCTCCCCTGTGGTGGCCTGTGGATATGATGTTTTAGACAACACTGGGTTTTATCGAAGTTGTGCTCTAGTGTGCAGATTCTCAAGGCTTTGGCCATCTTTACCAGGTCTTCATTCTTGGGTGAGTAACTCATGGAAGCTTCTGGTTGCTCAAAATATTGAACTCTTTCCTTGTGCTAAAGGTTTTTTCGTTGCTTCTTTTAGGTCTTCTGCTAATTGTGACCAAATTTTGGGTAAGATGTGGGCCTGGGGAGTTCACTCCTTCTTTGTTAAGCTCCATACTACCTCTTTCAATCCCCTTACTGAACCGCTCAATTTGCATCCAGTTTGGGTTCGACTTTTGAATCTTCCTCTCCACTTTTGGGAACAATCTTACTATGAGGTCATTAGCAACTCTATTTGCCATTTCTTGATGACTGAGATGCCATAAATTCTATGTGTCATTCCACCTTTTCTTGCATCCTGGTGGATATTGACATTTCCTCACCTCTCCCTGTGGATGTGGTCCTTATGGTTGGGGATAGGTCTTGGACTCAACCACTGGATTTTGAAGGCCTCCCCTTTTGCTGCAGAAAATGTTTTGCCACAGGTAATTTGGCGTCGAAATTCTCCCTCTCGCGTCACAAGGGGATGTCTACTTGGTGGAAGGATGCCACCTTGGATCACTTGACTATTTATGCTCCTGACTCGGCTGATGAATCACCCTCCACCAATGATGTTGTTGATGCTACTACTATCCATGAAGATTCAACTCATGTGGCTCTAAGTGATTTGGATTCAATCCCTGGTGCCTTCGACTTGCAGTTCTTCTCTACACCTACTACTTCTGCTCCTGATGACACTCCTCTATAGCAACCTGTTGCTATACTATGCAACAACCCCCTATTGTTCTTACAAGTAAGCACTTGGATCATGGTTTCACTAGTAAGAACTTGATAAATATCTTACAAGTCAAATCAAGTGACATAGGAAGATATACATAAATAGATTTTCCCAAACCAAACCAATCCAATTAACAACCATTGGGGTAAAACTTGTGCTTTCACACTCAATAAAACATCGACCACAATTGCTCCATACAAGATAGCTAAAACATGATATAAACACCCAACATGATAGAATATGAATGAAACAACCTCATTAAACTACAATATTAAAAAAATATTCTAAAGCCACATGATGATATGCCCTTAATCCTAGAGTATACTTAAGGTTATGAATATTCATCTTTTAGCTACCTTAACTCCTAATTACGTCATATTATCATTAGTATATTGCTATTTAGTTATTCAGGTTAGCCTAGGGCCTATATAGTCACATCTAAGATGGGTCGGGTGATATCCTAAGCATAAACAAGGTATATATAGGAGGTAGTGACTCTTATTTCATCATCATATGGAAAAATTATGTCCTTAGTGGAGATATTTGGAGGATTGCACACTTGAAGTGGCTTGTTATTTGCAGCTATTATAAAGCATTTGCAACATATTTCATATTATCTTCCTCATTTCTACAAATTATTTTATTACACATGATCAAGAAACACAAGTAGAAAAATCAATATAATCATAATACTCAATATTTTGAACTAGATAACATGACCCAGTCATATATAATTTCAACACAGTGAAACTATTGAAGCTAAACCAGATTGAAATAATCAACACATATATACAGTCACAAACTATGCATCCCATAATACATAGTTAGACATTAGATGTCAATACAAAACATCAGTGATAAAGTGCATCACTAGCAATCATAATACATCACCAATAAGTATAATATTATAAATGAGATAAACAACACTCATACAAAGAACATACACCTAAGGTATTACACTACACTAAGGGTTTCAGAGAAAAGATTTAACAACAATGGAAGATTTGATGAGGGGGATTTAGAAAATGGTAGGGCTTTGAGAATATAGGAGTGAGAATGGCATCTAATAGTGAAGGGAAATGATGAAGATCACTAAGGGAGATTGAACAATGGGGAATATTCATATAATTTTTTCCATGGAAGAGACAAACTTTTAAAAATTTGTAATATGATTATTAACAAGAAAAAATATGATAGGATCCATATATAAATAATGATTATAATAATGTAATGTAGAATATATATCATGTGCACCACATAGAGATTTTTGTGGGCCAAGATTCCCTAATATCCAATATACCATTGAAGGAGGATAGGACCATACAATACTTCTTATAGAAGAAGTCATTCCATGCTATAACTCTAAGAGATCCCAAACACAATATCATGCTCAACAAATATCCTTATATTGATATTATACTTTTTTATTTAGACCTCTTTCTAGTAACATGATGGAGGCGTACCATAATGCTCATAAATGTCTACTCATCACCTAATATAATTAATTATTTTAGCTATTTATATGATCCAATATATTTAACTTAAAGGATGTTATCACATGTTAGCATCTCCATGCATTTAAATGTATCATAATATTGTATCCTTAGGTACATAACAAAATAGTATGCAAAGAGTATATTGTTGAGAAGGATGCTATTAGTTATGTTCAAAAAAAGAAGACTGGTCTATTGTTTTGGGCTCAACTATATTTGACTATTTGAATCTAGATTAGGGCAAGAGTATGTCTAATTAGGATCGCAATCTATAAAAATAATCTAAATTGAGTGAAATTGAGAGAGAAACAAACAATAAACTCATGTTTTTAAGAAAATTCATATGCCTATATGATGAGACCACTAGTTTTAGAGATAGTTTTGCCAAAGTAGCAAAAACACAAAATATTTAGAAAAATATAAAAAACATAGGAAGGTGTTGAAAAATAAATGAGAAACATTGAAAATAGTTGGAGGGGTCTAGGAGGCTTGACATGTATGACTTGCCTTGGAGATGAGATTCTATTATTACAATTATTTTCATATATAAACATATTATGTTAGTGTTTGAGGATTCATGTCATCATTGGATTTGACATGTTGACCCATATATCTCTGGGTGTTTATATCTAATCCCCAATGGTAAAGTCACTTTCAATGGATGGGTTAGACTCTGTCTCCTTGGGACAAGGATTTTGGCTAAACATAGAATGATGTTGAGGAATCTCCCATGAATCTACTACTAGTGTGAGGAGTGTTAATTCTACTAGTTTGTGTTGAATCTTGAGGTATCACTAGATAGGCAACATCATAGCATGTTAGCTCACAAGGGGGTATTTAATGTTGAAAAAAAATATATTGCTAGGTATTTGAAGTAGAGAGGGTAATTATGTTCATGGTCTTTTAAGGTTTCAAGGTTAAGAGAGTGGAAAGGGTTGTGGGGTTGGTCTAAGAGATAAGAACTTGGGTAAAAGGTAAATAAATAGATTTATGATCTTTGGGACTTCAATTCTTTTGATTGAATCAGCTGGGATTATGCTAAGGTTTCTTTTAATCTAAGTAACAAAAGGGTTTTCTGGTTTTTGTTAAGTCCTTGGTTCCTATGGAGCTCCTAATGAAGATGTACTCCTTTGTAGTGCAATGTCTTTAAGGATTGGTCATGGCTAGAAAAATATCCCTTTTTCATGTTTTTTGCTTAAAAACATTTATTTGTAAATTTTACCAAAACTGAGGTTAAATCCAAGACTTAACAACAAATGAAATTGTAGTTTCAAAGAGAGGAAATGGAGGAGTTTGAGTGCTCAAATTTGGCTGTCCAAGGCTGAAGCGAACGTCCAAATTCTGTCATGGAAAGTTTTACATTAGAGGCTTTCTGTAGGAGATAAATTAAGTTTTCTACCTTTGTAGTCTACTAAATGCCCATTTTGTCAGCGCAGTAAAAACATAAAACACATTTTTTGGGACTATTCTAGAGCTAGAAAGAAATGAGTTTTATATTCAATAACTTTCCAGCTATCTTTTATCATGCTTTAAGGTGGAAGGAAGCCATTTTTGGCATTGGTCTTCGTAAGAATGTGACTGCAGGCTCTATGAGACAATGTATTTTATTACATATATGGAAAAGAAGATGCCAAGCAATGTTTTCTGATCATCTTTTACATCAAGGAGTACATATTCTAATGTTTTACTTGGAAATTATGTTCCAACTCATTTTCTTATGTTCTTAGCTGAAGATTGGACGAAGGAATAGTGACAGGTATAGCAGTCAGCTGTATGACATCAAATATCAGTTTTTGCAACTTTAAGAAAGAGAGATTAAATGTTCCAGACAGCTACATAGATTCCTCAAGTTTCAAGTTTGATAATGTTCCACCAGTTTTCTATCTTTTCAGTCACTCTTTGGATACACTGCTACAAACATTTCAGCTTGTATATTTTGGAGCTTGTATATTTTGGATAGTGCTCATGTTCTTTGCTGTTGTAGTGAGCTGATTGGATCAGCTGGGTATATCATTGTTATATTTTTGCAGCCTTGTGTGCTGATGGTTTCAGCAGTTTGACAATGTCCAGAATTATCTGTTCTACTATTTATTGCATCCAGATATACTTCTTAAATTGTGGTCTGACATAATGTACATAAAAGAGATCAGATATTGTTATAGCTAATTTTGTTTCCATGAATACTTTCTGAATATTTGGGCAATATAATTTAAATCTACTGCTATTAAGAACAGTAGTACTTTCCAGGGGCTTTAACTAATTCTCTACTGATAGGGCAATGCACAGTTACATACTTTCCTTGCTAAAGACAATTTAACAAGCAATTTTGGGTTTAAATGATGGGTATCACAGGTGACAATGAATACCCTAATCTAATATCATATTTAGCTTCAAAAAAATTAATGCAGTGCTGTACCATTGAATCTGTAGAGTTCTATCTTCTGCAAAAGATGTTCAGTTGAAATGGGGAACACATGGTAAAAGCTTTCTAAAAGAAACAATTATTGGCCTATATTACAGACTAAACATTTTGTCTTCTTTGGAGAAAATCTAAAATACAACTAAGATTCTCTCAATCAATGGTACAATAAATGTCTTCTTTAGAGAAATGTAGTTCCATTTCTCTACTAGTGTCAGAAATGCATGCATATGATCCTTCCTTCAAGTGGTGGGCCTCCCTCTGTGAAGAACGAGGACAAATCTTGGAAATTGTACTCTAGAAAATTTCTACAACTTATTATAATTAATATAAATGTTTTTTAATCTATTAAAAGGCTATTAAAAGCATGGGTATCTTTTTGACTGAAAGATAGCCATTCTACTTATCTGAACCTCATCTTTTATATCATACTTTTAAGAAGTTGAATCTTGACGAGCGTATAATCTCAAATTTTGATTAAAAAATTATAATTTTTACCAAAAGCTTTCAAATCAATATATGATAATTTCTTATATAAAATTCTACTAATATATGAAAATGATAACAACTTTTCATCATCAGATTCAGAGGCTTTGTGACTGTCTACATATAAAAATGTGAGTTTTTTTATTAATATTATAGAAATAATAATTTATAAAAGAATATAATCTGATTGTTTTTTTCTTTTTATGAGAGATTTTGTATTCTCTACAAGTTCATTTTGCTATATGAGAGCATAAAATTATTATGCTGATATCTCTTTGATCGAGAGTCAAGATTTGAAAGATATCCATGGCTAACCAATATACAAATATGAGATTATACTGATATCTTTTTGTCTGAAAGTCAAAAAATGAACAATTACTATCAGAATCAATAGAAAACAATCTTGACGTAATCTCTTAAAACATACTTTTAATAAATTGAACTATAATATATTGAAAAGATTAGATAACCTTCTATGAAAGACCTTGAAACTAATATATGAAAATTATAACAACTATTATGGTGAGATTCTATATATATTGATTTTATTCTCAGCACAAATTTTATTGACAGTTGACATTCCCCAACCAACATACACAGCCCATGTTATTGTACAATAAAACATTTAATGGCTCTGAAGAAACTACTAAATAATTGCTTTGACTTAACCAGCAGAAACTTGTCAATTAGAGCAGAAAAACTGTTTATAAGTGTTAATAAATTTGTAGCTTATATAATAGAAAATTATAATGGAATCTTGTGTGAAGAAGCAATATACTGAAGTGTCATAATTTATATTGGAAATGTATATTATTGGAAGTACAATAGGGAAAGAGTACCAATAGCCGTCAGTTCCAATAACCGTTATCTTATTGTCATAGTGATCTCTCAATAGCCGTTATAGTGAAAACACCATTAATAAATTTGTTTTGTACCAATAGTCAATCATTTTTTGTAATTTTTTTTTCATAATTGGCCCATTTGTGCACCACTATTGGAACATTTGTGCAAAAATATTGGGACATTTGTCCACAAGTACTGGCGATTTTGAGTGGACGGTTACTGGAACATCTTTAGTTAGGTATCAGGTGACACTTTGAAATGTGTACTTTTTGACCTTTGTGCGCATGACTGATTCCACAATGTGCATCATTACCACCCAGAAGCCAGATCAATATCTATAAGCAGTTAAGTCGCATACGAAGACAACTAAAAAAAATAAATCAAAATCCGATGTACCATTTAAGATCTGTGGGTGCACGAAGTTAGCTATGACAGCTACTGGTGCTCTTCCCCTAATGAACGGACAGTCTCGTGAGATTATATTATCCCATTAGATCTTGTAAATCAATAATGAATTTAATAATGATGATATAGAATCTTCTACATAGAACTTGGGGGTTTGCATATTTGTGTAATGTATGGTTCTGTATATCTTTATTTTTGTTATTTAAATTGCTAATATATTTTCTTAGTTATATCAAAATCTTGAGCGTTGAGAGCCTATGCAACAATGTGAGAAAGAGAAAGTGGTCAAGGAGAGTTACAATTGGTAATTCTAACTAAGGAGCTCACATATGTTGAAGTCATTATAAAGACAATAGGGTGATATTGCTTTTATTTGAAGGAGTCAATATTGGACATCATAATTGTTTTTTGGTTGTTTAAAGTGAAGTGTTACAACAAACAAAATCTCTATTTTAGAGTTATAGGGAGTTGTACCTAGTTTTCTTGACAAATTCAACATGTTTATAAGTCTTTTACTTCCTTACTAATAATATGTACATTTTTAATGCAAAAGATCATTATTGTAAGTAGAAAATTGTACATATTTTTTGGAAATATTTTGATGTATGTTATGTAACTAAGAAATCCTAAGATTTTAAGACATTTTGGATGAATTTATATCATTATTGTTTATCTTTGAGATCAATATTAATTGTTCTAGACCTTTATAATGAGGGACCTAACCTTGAAGATGAATTTGACAGATCGGTGAAGTATGGACATGAATCTATGAAAACATCCTCCTATGAACAGCAATAACCAGTCCAAACCTGAGAAATGAAGCCCATAACAAAATCTTAAACACAAAAATACAATTGACAAAATCTAAAAGCTATTAAATCTGAATTTAAATATATTTTGGAGTTGTCTTAAACAGTGAAAATTGTTCTTGTAAAGCTGCAAAAACTGGTACTTGACTTCTTCCAATTACCTATAATAACGGACATCATTCTTCAAATGTAAATATAAGAAAACAAACTGTAGACTGATGTCACAATAACAATCCACAAATACCGTGGAGATCAATTCAATTTTGTCCCTACGCATAATGGACTTGTAAATTTTCAAAGTATGTTATAATCATGTCTAAAGTATAGAGTTTAAAATCTGATGCAGGCAGACAGAGACAAGACATTTATGTTCTTTTGATGACACACTATATTAATGACCCCTGAGATCTCTTAAATAAACTATGCATTTAATATGATGCAATAGAATCCTTGAACTCAATTATAAAGATTTTTTTCTATAAAATAATGTGAAGTGCGTGTCCATTTGATTTCCTGACAGACCTTTATACAAGACAATTGAAATGGTCGGTTGTGAAGGAAATGGAATGCATTCTAAGTCAATTCACAACATTCAAAATTTGGGAGTGATTGCCCTTTGTTTGTTTCAGGTAAACGTGGCCACAAAGCTTGGACTCAAAAACCTTTTCAAGTTGTGTTGGATTGGTTGTGTTAGGTACCTACAACATCATCTTTTTTTTGTCATGAGTGAGCAATAATGCTGGATTTTCACTGTTGATTACAGGTATATTTGTTTTATGAGGTCAGCTTGGAGGTTTTCATTGGATTTTTCTTTTCATTTCTTCCTTGAGTGGTGTATGAGTTTCAGTCTCACATTGATGATGACAAGGAGGAATGAAATGAGAGAAGTGATCTGATTTGATTTGAATAGCTTTATGAGACCTTAGTGTATGGGACTCTGATTTTGAATTTGTTATTGTTATTAATTTTGAATTTGTTATTGTTATTAATTTTGATTTATTTGGTCTTTTTCGTAGTATTGGTTTTTTAAGTTATGTATTGGGGGTATCATTTTTAGGTAGTTCTATTTTTGATCGGGAAGTTATGAATCACTGAGGTCACAAGTGGGTACCTCATCTCTATTTAAACGTTCAACAATAGCACCTCAATGGACTTTGAACTTTGATGACAAGAACAACACCACCACGACTTAAGAGTTTCAAGTTTGTTAATGTTCCACCAATTTACTATCTTTTCAGTCTCTCTTTGGATATACTGCTACAAATATTTCAGCTTGTATATGTTGAATAGTGCTCATGTTCTTTGCTATTGTAGTGAGCTGATTGGATAAGCTGGATATATCATTGTATTTTTGCAGCGTTGTGAGCTGATGGTTTCAGCTGTTTGACAATGTATTCATATTCTTTCTTTCCTGCAGTCTTTTTTTGGACTGCTATTTATTCTTATTGTAATCAATTTGCTTTGATCGATAGAAAAAAAAAAGAGATTTATATCTCTTATTTTTGGATTTTTAACAAAAATTGATTGTATTTGTAGACACTCAAAATTGTCATGTCTAATTAAATAAATATTTTATTTATTTAATTATCTAAGCCTAATTCTTCTATTAATTAAATAAATTTTTATTTATTTAATTAATTCATTTATCCTCTTCTAGCCTTATTTCTCATTTAAATAAATACATTTATTTATTTAAATTATCCCTTTCCTAAATTAAATAAATATTTTATTTATTTAATTGTTCTACTTCTTCTATTAATTAAATAAATCTTTATTTATTTAATTAATTCATTATCTTTTTCTACACATGACACATGTCATTCATCTCTTAATTCTTACACTACCTACCTCTTTCATTATTTTGGTATTTCTTTTACCTACCCTCTAATCCTAGCCGACCTCTCTTTTTACACCTCTCAATCTTAACCCTCCATTTCATATTGTGTTTTCTATTTAAGGAGATGCTTTCTTCATTGTCAAACCCTAATGACACATGCTAATGACTGATTTTGGAGTACTTGGCTACACTACGATCCTACTTGCAACCACATTCCGTTCTTTGTTGAGCTCTTGTGCATATAAAAATCTGAGAGCAAATATATCAAGCAAGATCAATGGAGATAGGAAGAATGGAGATCAAAAACCCTATTGGACATGTGATGGTATAATCTTTGTGATTTTGAGTTATTTGCATTGTCTTAGGTAATCTTCATATGTTATGGTGGATCTTTGTTCATTGTTAGGCTAGGGTTTGGTGGTTGAATTCATTTAGCCTTTCAATTTTGTTATTATTGTATCCATTTTCACCATAAACAGTATTATTTATGTAAGAATCACATAGAGATATATTTAGTTTTAAAAAAAATAAAATGACAAAACTATTTGTACATCATAGAAAAGACATGATTTTAACTTACATACATCTTGTAAGACATTACTTATTAAAAATTTACTCTATAAAAAAGCTTATGTGAGAGTTGCTTGAAGATGCAAAGAGACACTCAACATGTCCAGAATTTATCTGTTCTACTATTTATTGCATCCAGATATACTTCTTAAATTGTGGTCTGACATAATGTACATAAAAGAGATCAGATATTGTTATAGCTAATTTTGTTTCCATGAATACTTTCTGAATATTTGGGCAATATAATTTAAATCTACTGCTATTAAGAACAGTAGTACTTTCCAGGGGCTTTAACTTATTCTCAACTGACAGGGCAATGAAGAGTTACATACTTTCCTTGCTAGAGACAATTTAACAAGCAATTTTGGGTTTGAATGATGGGTATCACAGGTGACAATGAATACCCTAATCTAATATCATATTTAGCTTCAAAAAACATTAATGCAGTGCTGTACCATTGAATCTGTAGAGTTCTATCTTCTGCAAAAGATGTTCTGTTGAAATGGGGAAACTTTCCAAAAGAAACAATTATTGGCCTATAATACAGACTAAACATTTTGTCTTCTTTGGAGAAAATCTAAAATACAACTAAGATTCTCTCAATCAATGGTACAATAAATGTCTTCTTTAGAGAAATGTTGTTCCATTTCTCTGCTAGTGTCAGAAATGCATGCATATGACCCCCCCTTCAAGTGGTGGGCCTCCCTCTGTGAAGAACAAGGACAAATCTTGGAAATATGATAATTTCATCCATACTCTAGAAAATTTCTACTCTTTATTATAATTAAAATAAATGTTTTTTAATATATTTCAGACTATTAAAAGAGTATGATTTTATATCATTTATGAATTCGTTTTGTTATTGGAAATAAAAGCATGGGTATCTTTTCGACTGGAAGATAGCCATTCTACTTATCTGAACCTCATCTTTTATATCATACTTTTAAGAAGTTGAACCTTGAAGAACGTATAATCTCAAATTTTGATTAAAAATTTATAATTTTTATCAAAAACTTTCAAATCAATATATGATAATTTCTTATATAAAATTCTACTAATATATGACAATGATAACAACTTTTCATCATCAGATTCAGAAGCTTTGTGACTATCTACATATAAAAAATGTGAGTTTTTTTATTAATATTATAGAAATAATAATGTATAAAAGAATATAATCTGGTTGTTTTTTTCTTTTTATGGAGGATTTTGTATTCTCTACAAGTTCATTTTGCTATATGAGAACATAAAATTATTATGCTGATATCTCTTTAATCGAGAGTCAAGATTTGAAAGATATCCATTGCTAATCAATATACAAATATGAGATTATACTGATATCTTTTTGTCTGAAAGTCAAAAATGAACAATTACTACCAGAATCAATAAAAAACAATCTTAACGTAATCTCTTATATAATACTTTTAATAAATTGAACTATAATATATTAAAAAAATTAGATAACCTTCTATGGAAGACTTTGAAACTAATATATGAAAATTATAACAACTTTTATGGTGAGATTCTATATATATTGATTTTATTCGCAGCACAAATTTTATTGACAGTTGACATTCCCAACCAACATACACAGCCCATGTTATTATACAATAAAACATTTAATGGCTCTGAAGAAACTACTAAATAATTGCTTTGACTTAACCAGCAGAAACTTGTCCATAATTGCAGAAAAACTGTCTATAAGTGTTAATAAATTCGTAGCTTATATAATAGCAAATTATAATGGAATCTTGTGTGTTCTTTTCAAAGGAAGCAAAAGGTTAGCAATACACTGAATAATTTATATT
Organism: Cryptomeria japonica; assembly: GCF_030272615.1. NCBI lineage: Eukaryota > Viridiplantae > Streptophyta > Pinopsida > Cupressales > Cupressaceae > Cryptomeria > Cryptomeria japonica. The sequence continues at coordinate 20,271,527 of NC_081405.1, read as the reverse complement.
GGAAATGTATATTATTGGAAGTGCAATAGGGGAAGAGTATCAATAACCGTCATAGTTCCAATAACCGTCATTTTATTGGCATAGTGACCCTCCAATAGTCGTTATAGTGAAAACACCATTAATAAATTTGTTTTGTACCAATAACCAATCATTTTTTGTAAATTTTTTGTTCATAATTGACATTTGTGCACCACTATTGGAACATTTGTGCAAAACTATTGAGACATTTGTCCACAAGTACTGGCGATTTTGAGTGGACGGTTACTGGAACATCTTTAGTTAGGTATCAGGTGACACTTTGAAATGTGTGCTTTTTGACCTTTGTGCGCATATCTGATTCCACAACATGCATCGTTACTACCCAGAAGCCAGATCAATATCTACAAGCAGTTAAGTCGCATACGAAGACAACTAAAATAAATAAATCAAAATCTGATGTACCATTTAGGATCTGTGGGTGCACGAAGTTAGCTATGACGGCTATTGGTGCTCTTCCCCTAATGAATGGACAGTCTTGTGAGATTATATTATCCCATTAGATCTTGTAAATCAATAATGAATTTAATAATGATGATATAGAATCTTCTACATAGAACTTGGGGGTTTGCATATTCGTGTAATGTATAGTTCTGTATATCTTTATTTTTGTTATTTAAATTGCTAATATATTTTCTTAGTTATATCAAAATCTTGAGCGTTGAGAGCCTATGCAACAATGTGAGAAAGAGAAAGTGGTCAAGGAGAGTTACAATTGGTAATTCTAACTAAGGAGCTCACATATGTTGAAGTCATTATAAAGACAATAGGGAGATATTGCTTTTATTTGAAGGAGTCAATATTGGACATCAGAATTGTTTTTTGGTTGTTTAAAGTGAAGTGTTACAACAAACAAAATCTCTATTTTAGAGTTATAGGGAGTTGTACCTAGTTTTATTGACAAATTCAACGTGTTTATAAGTCTTTTACTTCCTTACTAATAATATCTACATTTTTAATGCAAAAGATCATTATTGTAAGTAGGAAATTGTACATATTTTTTGGAATTATTTTCATATATGTTATGTAACTAAGAAATCCTAAGATTCTAAGACATTTTGGATGAATTTATATCATTATTGTTTATCTTTGAGATCAATATTAATTGTTCTAGACCTTTATAATGAGGGACCTAACTTTGAAGATGAATTTGACAGATCGGTGAAGTATGGACATGAATCTATGAAAACATCCTCCTATGAACAGCAATAACCAGTCCAAACCTGCGAAATGAAGCCCGTAACAAAATCTTAAACACAAACATACAATTGACAAAACCTAAAAGCTATTACAATCTGAATTTAAATATACTTTAGAGTTGTCTTACGCAGCGAAAATTGTTCTTGTAAAGCTACAAAAGCTGGTACTTGGCTTCTTCCAATTACTTATAATGGACATCATTCTTCAAATGTAAATATAAGAAAACAAACTGTAGACTGATGTCAAAGATAATTTAAATTTTACATCACAATAACAATCCACAAATACCGTGGAGATCAAATGCAATCTGATGCAGGCAGACAGAGACTGTTCTTTTGATGACACACTATATTAATGACCCATCAGATCTCTTAAATAAACTATGCATTTAATATGATGCAATAGAATCCTGGAACTCAATGATTAAGATTTTTTTCTATAAAATAATGTGAAGTGCGTTTCCATTTGATTTCCTGACAGACCTATATACAAGACAAATGAAATGGTCGGTTGTGAAGGAAATGGAATGTATTCTAAGTCAATTCACATCATTCAAAATTTGGGAGTGATTGCCCTTTGTTTGCCACAAAGCTTGGACTCAAAAACCTTTTCAAGTTGTGTTAGGTACCTACACCATCATTTCTTTTTTGTCATGAGTGAGCAATAATGTTGGATTTTCACTGTTGATCACAGGGATATGTGTTTTATGAGGTCAGCTTGGAGGTTTTCATTATTTTTTCATTTCTTGCTTGAGTGGGAGATGTTGGTGTATGAGTTTCAGTCTGAGGAATGAAATGAGAGAAGTGATCTGATTTGATTTGAATAGCTTTATGAGACCTTAGTGTATCGGATTTTAATTTTGAATTCGTTATTGTTATTAATTTTTTTATATTCACAAGGTAGCAACACACACAGAGTTAACATAGCCGGGGACTCGAACTCAAGATCATGGGGAGCATACCCACGCCTTAAGTTGCAGTTATGAATCGGTGAGGTCACAAGTGGGAACCTCATCTCTATTTAAACGTTCAACAATAGCACCTCAACTGACTTTGAACTTTGATGGCAAGAACAATAACACCACAACTTAACAATCACACCATGCCAGTATAGACAAGTTGAAAAGTATCTTATTAAGTCATATCCAAAGAAAAATACCAATGTATTTCTTAGATTTTATTAGTGGATAATAAATAAAGATGTTGGAATTGAAATAGTTTGATCAAATTTTATAACGTATATTTGTTCTTGAATTTGTTTTGAAATATCAAAATTATTTTTTTGTATCAATAGTTGTGTATATTAATATTAGTGTGATGTAAGCTATAGAATCTCTTAAATTTTTTCATTTTGACTATTAAAAACATAATATTGCAAACTTATTTTCATGTTACATTTTCTTTTTATTATTCTATTTGGTAAAGGTTATTATTTTAATTTGAAGTATTGTGAGTCAATGGTACAATTTTTTTTATTTATAAAAATCATATTTAGTTAAATTTAATTTATTGAAAAGGTGAAACACAGAAAATATTAGATATCGAGATTAAAGTAATTGGTAATAATATAAAGAAAACTTATATCTATCAATTAAAAATATATTTAAAAAATTTAACAATAATAAAGGTAATACAAATAACTATATTTTTAATATATTTTATATATATTTGCTTCATAGATTACTCAATAAATGCTATATTAGTATATTCTAACATCTTTCATCAATTAACATTTGGACCATAGTTTTGTTGTTCTTTTTGGACGCCTTCGGGTTGTAGATGCTATAAGGACAACACCATTGTTATGTTGCTTTTAATATCAAAAATATTTGCAACATAGTTGTAACTTTTGTTGAATTAAATTTCTTTTATTATAACTTTTAAACATCATTTACAACAAAATTTTGAAAGTATTTCAACAATTTCATTTCTAATATGTCAAGTGATTTAATAAAATTTTAATATTGTAATAGTAGTAACAAGTTAATTATTCTAACAACAATACTTTAAACCAACTAATATGATACACATCTTACTAGCAAGAATCAAACACAGGTCATCGCTTCTTTTTTTTCTTTCTACCATCTTTGATAGATGAAATATGCAATTTTCCCATTTCTTTCTTCAGATTTTGTTGAAAGGAAATAAAATGCACCTTTTAAAAAAATCTAAGAATGTACAATAAATTAAACATTATTTAAACTTTTTTATATATTTAATTGAGTAAAATAAAGTAGTTAAAACAATAAATGAATATGAGTTCAAAATAGAAACAAGATGATTAGGGTTGTGTACCTTACACTATAAATTTTGACTGATAAAGTATCGTTCTAAACAACTACAAATGAAAAATTGAGGGTAGAAATTGGATTAAAGAGCAAAAAGAGCAATAGATAATAAGAAAGAGATTGGGATAGAATTGTGATAATGGTTGTCTTGAATAAGTCAATTATGTCCTTCCCACATGATTATTATGAACTTAAAAAATAATAGAAATAATATAATAATAGAATGTAGATCATACAACTTAATAGTAGAAGCATTTTAGCATATTTAGAATATAAATGAAATCCTTATATTAGGTGCTCAAGATGAATGTTGCGTGTGAGAGTCTTATAGATGTTGAGTTGCCTTTAGTTATTTGGTTGGTGATATTCTTGTGAAATATTGCTTTGCAAGTATATTGTAATCTTATTGATTTCTAAATAACATATTGGACAACTTTTGGAGTGTGGGATTTTTCTCTCAAAAGACTTTTCTCGAGGTAAATCATTGTGTTGTGGCATAAATGGAATTTATGTTTATTTTTTATAATTTTTGTAAATATTTAAATTATTTTGCATAACCCTTCTCTCAAGATTAGTCGAGGAAGTTTTTTCACTACCTTAGATTACTTATAGATGTTTGAATGCACACCGAATTCTTAAAGGTTTCCTCTTTGCCTCCACACACATAAAACACAAGATTTCCCAAATATTCCTTCTTCACAAGTGTAACAATCCACAACAAGCAAGAAGGAGTACAACATGATTTTCAAGTAAAAAGTGAATTATAATAATGAGAATCTCTTCTTTTCTTTCTATATTGTTGAAACTCCCTAAACACGTGAATTTTTTCTTTCAGTTTACTCTACAATTTGATTCCAAATGATAATTTTAAAATGAGGAATTTTAACTTGGATATTCCATAAGATAATTTCTAAATAAACATATACCTTTAGGAAAAATTCTAACATTATCAATTCAAATGCACTTAGGATTTTTTTTTCTAATTGAAAAACACATTAGATTTTACAAAATTCAAGGAATTATGAAGCCCAAACAATCTTCTGAATGCAAAATATTTTTTTAATATACACAATACTTAAATGCATAGAACCATTCCATGACAGTTAAATTAATCAAATTAAAAAATAAGCATATAGGTTATTCACAAACACTTCACAACAAGAAATATGGGAATCAATAAAATATAAATGAAAACAAGAATTAAAATCAACATGTGCAAATAGAACGTCACATACTTCAAAGGTTTATTCACAATATATGAATCTTGAAGCAACACTTATTTAGATCATGGTTTTATGAGTAATCACAACTCAAATCAATTGAGATAGGGAAGAAATACATAACATATTCTTCCAAACCAAACCAAGTCCAATTAACCACTCAATAAAACTTCAAGCATACTTGCTCCATACAAGATAGATAAAACACAATACAAGATGTTAAACTAGGTTAAGAGATCCAATCACATATCATTTCAATATAGTGAACATAATGAAGCTTAACTATATTGACATAATCAACACACACACACACACACACACACACACACACACACACACACACACACACACACACACACACACACACACACAGTCACAAAATACGTATCCCATAATATGAAGCTAGACACTAGATGCCAATACAAAATATCATTGATAAAGTGCATTACTAGGAATCTTAAAACATCTCCAATAAGTATATTATTATAAATGAGATAGACAATAGTTATACAAGGAACATACGATATTACATTACACTAAGGGTTTTAGAAAAGAGATTAAACAACAATGAATGGAAAGGATGAAGATCACTAAGGGAGATTAAACAATGGAGTATCTTCATATATTTTTATCTATTGAAAAGACAATATTATAAAAAACTTAGTATAGAATTCTTGACAAGAAAAGAATATGATAGATCTAGATATATAATAAATACAATAATGTAATGTAGAATAGATATCATGTATACCACATGAGAGATGTTTGTGGGCTAATATGCCCTAATATCCAAACGCTGAAGAAATAGAATAAACCATTGAGGATAAAATTGTACAATACTCCTTATAGAAGAAGCCAATCCATGTTATATCTCCAAGAGATCCCAAACACAATATCATACTCATTAAATATCCTTATAAAGATGTTTACCTTTTTGATATAGACCTCCTTCTAATAACATGTACCATAATCGTAACAAAGGTCTACTCATCACCTAATATAGTTAATCATTCCAACAATATAGAAAACTTAAGGGATATTACCACATTTAGCATCTGCATCCACTTAAATACATTATAATATCATATCCTTAGGCACATAACAAATTAGTATGAAAAGAGTGTATTGTTGAGAAGGATCCTCTTAGTTGTGTTCAAACAAAGAAGATTGTTTTTTTTAAATTTTAGGGTCAATTATATTTGATTATTTGAATCTAGATTAGAGCAAGGCCATGTCCAATTAGGATCACAATCTATAAAATAAATCTAAATTGAGAGAGAAACAAACAATAAACTTGTGTCTTTTAGGAAATTCATGTGCATGTATAATGAGACAACTAGTTTAGGAGACAATTTTACCATAGTAGAAAACACACAAATATTTGGAAAAATATATAAAAAATATGGGAAGGTGTTGAAAAATGAATGACAAATATTAAAAATAGTTGGAGGGGTCTGGGAGGCTTGATAGGTAGGACTTGACTTGGAGATGAAAGTCTATTATTACATTTTTTTCCCCTATTAACATACCATGTTAGTGTTTGAGGATTCATGTAATCATTAGACTTGACATGTTGATCCCTATATCTTTGAGTGTTTATAGATTCCTAGTAGTATAGTCACTCTCATGTCTATAGTCACTTTTCACTTCATCCTTTTCAATGGATGGGTTAGAATTTGCCTCCTTAGGACAAGGATTTTGGCTAAATATAAAGTATTGTTGAGGAATCTCCCATGACTATACTACTAGTATGGGGAGTGTTAGTTCCACCAGTTGCACAAGAATCTTAAGGCATCACTAGATAGGCAACATCATAGTATATTAACTCACAAGGAGGTATTTAATATTGAAAAATATATATATTGTCAGGTATGCAAAGTAAATAGGGTAATTATGTTAATCCTTTTCTTATGGTTTGAGGGTAAGAGAGTGAAAGGGGTAGTGGGTTTAGTTCTAAGAGAGAAAAAATTCAGTAAAAAGTAAGTAAATAAATTTAATCTCTTTATTTTTCATTTTTAAGAAAACTTGACTGTATTATTTATGTAGAAATCACAAATATATATTTAATTATAAATGAATAAAATGACAAAATTATATGTACATCATAAAAAGACATGTATTTGATTTTAAAAAAAAATTAACTTACATAAATCTTTTTGGCGGAGAGTAAAGTAATAGAGATATGTATTCAGTTTATTTGAGCCTCATCTGTTATATAATAAGTTGAATCTTTATGAGCATATAATCTGAAATTTTGATTAAAAATTTACAAAAAATTTTACTAAAAGGTTTTTTGTTTTTGTTTTTTTTGTCTATAAATGGCGGAAGTCAAAAAATTTATTATTTATAAAATAGAATTTACATGAGACTATTTGTGCTAGCACTGGTAGGAAAGAAGGGACAAGAAAACCTCTCATCTTGTGAGGGGCTTAATCAGCCAAGAAACCATGCAATCTCATATTTTAACTAATATAAAATAATTTTTTATACAAAACTTTACTAATGTATGACAATTATGACAGCCTTCCATCATCAGATTTAGAAGTTTTGTGACTGTTTATACATAAAAATATAAGTTTTTTAATTAATATTGTAGATCATAAAGTATAAAAGAATAAATCTGATTTTTCTTTTATGAAGGATTTTATATCATCTACAAATTCATTTTGCTATATGAGAGCATGAAATTATGCTGATATCTCTTTGGTCGAGAGTCAAGGATTGGATGATAACCAATACAAGAACATGACATTACGTTGATATCTTTCTTTTTTATATTGAGCAAAGCAATTAAAGATTACAAAATTAAAAAAAAATTAAAGCTGACTTAGATACAGCTATTCGACAATTGATTTTAAATATACGTGAGTGGGCCATGAGGACTATCCTTCAGGAAGAATGGATTGCAGCTAATCCGATGGCTTCTCCAAACTTGGTTGCTTCCAGGTTGGCGTCTATGGTGATGGACCTCACTCAGTCTCGGGACTACACAAAGATGGTTGTGGGGGTCTTTGCACATCCAGTGTTGTTTACTTGGGAGGAATTGAACTTGCAGTTGGAGAAATATGACTTGTTTTCAGGGGAGATGTGGTGGGGAGGTTTTTTAAATAGAGATCTCTTCGTATTTGACTGAGTGCCAAGATCAGTTTTCCTTTCCTTCATCTATGGTTTGGGCTATGCTTCTCCTCACACCTTTCTCCACTGGGTTCAACAGTTTGCATTTCAAATAGGAGAACCATTGGTTTCAATTGTAATGGCAAAATTCAGGGCTGCTTGGGAAATTTGTGAACATGCTCAGGTTGATCCTCACAGCTATCACTGGTTGTTTCCAAATTCCAACGTAGGCCGCATCATCGCAAGAATCAGGAAATGTAAAATGAAAGTTTCTCTAGCTGGGGTGGCGAGTTAATGTTGTTAGAAATAGGGTAAATCCGAGCATGACAACTTCAAACTTTGAAGTCTTGTTTTGATAATCTCGCTCTATCGTTTGTAAGGGGTTAGTTTTTTTTTTTTTTTGCTGTCCAAATCGGGGAAGGATTTGTGTCATACAATCACTGTTCAGGGCTTTTTTTGTTTTCCTCCATTTCAAAGATCTCATGATCTTCCATAAATGGGGGTTGCTCTTTCAGAAATGGGGGTTATTCCATTAGATCTTGTAAGTCAATAATGCATTTAATAATGATGATATAGAATCTTTAAAAAGATTAAAATACATTCTAGGCTTATATATGTAATATTTAAGTTAATTTCCTTTTTAAATTATAATAAGAATTGAAACTAATTAAAGTTTTTTGAAATATATAAGGTTATAAATTCAATTGGAATGGATATTTATCTTCTTTAAATATTTTGTCTTGTACATGTTAATTAAGTATAAAAATATAAAGTTGGTATTAGTATGTTGTGATGGTTAAGATAAAATATTATAATAAGGATTGAAATTGATTAAGGTTAAATTAATAGGATATAAATTATTATTGTTTTTGATTAAAAAAGCAACGTTAACTAGGGCGTCGACCCTTCAAAGACTATCAAAAAGACAAAAAGGGAGCAAGCCCTCTCACAATAATGCCAGATCAAAAAACAAACTAGATCCAACTCAAGAAGGGGAAGAGACACCCAAGCCTTGAGAGAGGTTAGGACAATGGGGGAGGACCTCCCCTTCCACCTACGACGAACCACAATCTAGGATATATTATTATTATTTTTGAAATGTGTAAGAACGAATTTATTTTATTACAAATTTAATTGGAATGGATATCTAGTGGCTTGAAGTGGAGGAATTACGGTTGGATTAAGTGTCAATTATTATTATTTTTGAAATGTATATATATATATATATATATTTGTAATACAAATTCAATTGGAACGAATATTTTACCTTCTTCAAATATCTAGGTTTATACATGTAATAATTAAATTTAAAAATAAAATATTATATAATAAAGATTGAAATTGATTAAGGTTAGATTAATAGGATATATTATTGTTTTTGAAATGCATAAGAAAGAATATATTGTATTACAAATTTAATTTGAAGGGATGTCTAGTGGCATGTAGTGGAGGGATGTCCCTTTCTTCATCATGTTACCTTTGTTTTGGTTTTAGGCTATTAGATGTCATCTAAATGTAGTTATGATATATATTTTTTGTTTTCTTTGTGTTTTATAGATAACTTTCTATAATCTGTAATATTTAACTTTAGCTTATATAAAATTATTGAAATGGACAAAGACATTTTTTTTTTATTAACTATACATGCAACAATGAATGTTCTATCGAAATGCACCCCAAAACTATTCAACTTGAGAGATTCATAATGTTATTGCATGCGCATGTTGCTCTTTTCTTAAATTTAGTTAGTTAGTAGATTGCATGTGGTTTTATTTCATTTTTAATAAACAAATTTATCTCTCATAATACATTGAACTTAAGGGCTTTCATATTTGTCTAATGTATGATCTACATGTCATCATTTTTGTTATTTCGATTGCTAATATATTCCTTCTAGTAGTATCAAGACCTCAAGACTTGAGTACCTATGCAACATGGTGAGAAAGAGAAAATGACCAAAAGAGAGCAATAATTGGTAATTCCAACTAATCGAGGAGCTCACATATGTTGAAGCCATCATAAAGATAATAGGGAGATGTTGCTTCTATTTGAAGGAGCCATTTTTGGAGATGGAATTTGTTTTATTTATAAAGTGAAGTGCTACAACAAGCAAAATATCTATTATAGAGTTGTAGGGAGGTGTACACCTACTTGTAGCAATCACTATAGAAAACTATTTAAAAATTGCATGGGACTCTAAATGTCATAGTACATGATCATGATCTTATACTTACAAGTAATTTTGGGTTTGACTTATTTTCATGCTTGGTAACTTAGCTTGATTATAGTTCATCGCATCATCCCCAATCACATGGACATACCAAGATAGTTAACAAATGCTCGAAGGGTTAAATCTCAAAAGTTTTTGGATAAACCATAGAGATAGATGTAATGGTTGTGACTAGTAGAATACTGTTATAACACTTCTTTCATACTTCATCCAAAATATTTCTATTTTTTGTACTATATGGGTTTCAACCATCATTAATCACCTATTCATTGTGGGCACACCCAAAGGTTCAAACATGTGAAGAATGTGCATTCAACATCGGTAAGAGGTACTTGTAAATCTCAAGGATAAATTTCTATCTTGAAAGAACAAATATCATATACAAATAGATAGCATAATAATAATAGATTTCAATTGTACTTAGCAAATAGCCCAATCAAAAGGGGTTGATCAAGAAAGACTGGCCAATCAAATCAGCACATACAACAATATTTTGATCATGTCATTAAACAACAATATTTTGATCATGTCATTATACAACAATATTTTGATCATGTCATTATAAATGTGATAGATATTTATCATTATTCTTGTCATTATTTTTATCACAAAATAGAGCAATAATTTATACATACAATTCATTGTTATTCACAAATTATAGTTCAATCTTAGACACACTTAGGTTAAGTGGGCACGCACACATGTAGCCTAATCTTAGATATAGATTAGACTAAGCACATACATGTCTTATTTTTATTTGACTACTTGATATGGTTGAAAGACCAAAATATGAGTGTCATCACTCATATTTTTATTTGACACAGTTAGACACACTTAGGTTAAGTGGGCACGCACACATGTAGCCTAATCTTAGATATAGATTAGACTAAGCACATACATGTCTTATTTTTATTTGACTACTTGATATGGTTGAAAGACCAAAATATGACAATGTAGTCACCCCCCTTCCCTCATACACATTGTTTAGTTATACATTTGTAACCCCTCTTTCATCCCTTTAACAATTTATTCAATTTATTTAATTTTTTATATATTTTGATATCTAAACTTTGGTTGTGTTTTGTTTATTTTGCAAGCATAAAAGACATCTCTACAAAAATACAAACTTTACCATGATTGTAATAGCATAAAAATTCCAATTTATTGTGAGTCATCTAACGTCCAAATTACAACTGCCAAAACCAGATTCCATGTTCTTTCTTCTCCTTATACTTTCTTTTGTTAAGATAAATCTATTTTTCATTTATCATTTCCCATCTCTATGTGATTAAATTAAATTAATAGCATTTTTATGAGAGAGATAAAATTTCCACACTCCATGCTAATTCATATATCCTATTTTTGGATTCAACTATGTAGAACTTTTTTGCATCAACGTTTCGAATCACACTCCGTGATTCATCATCAGAGTGAGAGAGTTGTAGATGAAAAAATGAATCAAAGAGTGTGACTTGAAATGTTGATGCAAAAAGGTTCTACACAGTTGAATCTAGAAACAAAATATATGAATTAACATTTTTATTAATTTAATTAACACACACACATATATACTTTAAATTTTACATCACAGTCACAATCTACAAATACCATCGAATTAAATTTAAATATATCCATACACATAATGGACTTGTAAATTTTCAAGTATGTTATAATCACGCCTAAAGTGAAACCAATTAGCAATACAATCAGCAGAGAGACAAGACATTTGTGTTCTTTTGATGACACACTACATATTAATCACCCATCAATCTCTTAAATAAATATGCATTTAATAGAATCTTTTAACCCAATGATTAAGATTTTTTCCCTATAAAATAATGTGAAATGCCTTTCCATTAGATTTCCAATATACAAGACAAATGAAATGGTCGGTTGTGAAGGAAATAAGGGTTTTCTTCTCTTGTGGACAAATGGGCCACAAAGCTTGGACTCAAAAACTTTTTCTCCATACAAAGAAAAAGGAAAGTTGTTTGGATTGGCCAAAGCTTGGACTCAAAAACCTTTTCAAGTTGTGTTGGATTGGTTGTGTTAGGTACCTACACCATCATCTTTTTTTTTTTGGTCATGAGTGAGCAATAATGTTGGATTTCCATTGTTGATTACAGGTAAATGTGTTTTATGAGGTCAGCTTGGAGGTTTTCATTGGATTTTTTTAATTTCTTGCTTGAGTGGGAGATATGTATGAGTTTTACATTAGTTTAAGTCTCTTTCATGATGATTTGGAAGAAAGAAATGAGAGAAGTGATATGATTTTAGTAGCTTTTATGAGACCTTAGTGTATGGGACTTTAATATTGAATTTGTTATTGTTATTAATTTTGATTAATTTGGTTTATTTTGTTGTCTTTTTTGTTTTTAAGGTAGGTTCATTTTGATTTTTTGGAGTTTTATGGTATCTTATTAATTCAAATTAAAAGAAGAGAATTAATATATTTCTAAATAATAAAAGTAATAAATAAAAATATTAGAATTAAAATAATTTGATCAAATTTTCTAATATATTTGTTCTTAAATTTGTTTTAAAATACTATTTTTTTAAATCAATAATTGTGAATATTCATGTTAATGTGACGTAAGCTTTGTAATAATTAGAAATTCCCACCAATCGAAATTCTTAGTGGGCTAGTGTGCTTGTCCAATAGGCTCACATATTCATGTTGGCGGTTTCATAGGTGTTAATACTTGTGCCAGACCCTCACTGAGCTAGTGTGCTTATGGGGCTTTGTGCCCCTACTAGACTACCTTGCTCATGGGTCTAGGTTGTTGTTGTTGCTTTAATATTAGGGAATACATGTGCTAGACCCTCATTGGGCTGGTGTGCTTATGGGCTTTGTGCCCCTACTAAACTACTGTGCTCGTGGATCTAGGTTGTCATTGTTGCATTAATATCAAGGAATACATGTGCTAGACCTTTGTTGGGCTAGTGTGCTTGTGGGATTTGTGCCCCTACTAGACTACTTTGTTCACGGGTCTAGGTTGTTGTTGTTGCTTTAATATTAGGGAATACATGTGCTAGACCCTCATTGGGCTGGTGTCTAGGCTGGTGTGCTTATGGGCTTTGTGCCCCTACTAAACTACTATGCTCATGGGTCTAGGTTGTCATTGTTGCATTAATATCAAGGAATACATGTGTTGGACCTTTGTTGGGCTAGTGTGCTTGTGGGCTCTTTGCCTTGCTAGACTACCATGCTCATTAGACAAGAATCCTTGCATTTAATCTATCAAATTAAAAAAAAATTAACAATAGGAAAAGTAATATATAATAATGAACAATGAATAACTATATTTTAATCTATTTTATATCTATTTGCTTCATAAATTACTCAAGTAATGTTATATTTGTATATTCTAACATCTTTCATTGATCAACATTTGCAACATAGTTGTAATTAAGTTGAATTAGTTTCTTTTATTATAACTTTTGAAAATCACGTTCCCAATATTAGACACCTTTAGTTCAATAATTTCATCTCTAATATGTAGATTTAATAAAATTTTATTATAATAGTAGTAGTGACAAATTAATTATTCTATGTACAATTATTGCCAATTGACATTCCCAACCAACATACACAACCCATGTTATTGTACAATAAAACATTTAATGGCTCTGAAGAAACTACTAAATAATTGCTTTGACTTTACCAACAAAAACTTGTCCATAAGTGCAGAAAAACTGTCTGAAAGTGTTTGATAAATTTGTAGCAAATTATAATGGAATCTTGAGTGTTGTTTTCAAAGGAAGCACATTAGCAATACACTAAAGAGCCATAATTTATATTGGAAATGTATGTTAGTGCCCACTAATAGCCATAATGGATGGACACTCTTGTGAGATAATACTATCCCATCATTTTTTAAAAATCATTAATGCATTTAATAATGATGATATAGAATATTCAAAGAGGGTTAAAGATAGGCTAATATATCTAATAGTATATTTTTTTTATATCATAATAAAAATTAAAATTGACTAAGGTTGGATTTATAGAATGAATTATTGCTTTTGAAATGTATAAGAAAGAATATAAATTCAATTGGTATCTTCCTCAAATATTTAGGTTTGAATATATTTTAATTAAATTTAAAAAAATTAAATTGATATTACCATGTTGTGATGGGTAAGTTGTAGTTTGGTTGTTCTTGTCATCAAGATTCAAACCTTGTGAGGGGTCAAAAGCGTTTACCCCTCTTTTTCAAAAAAGAAAAAAGAAAAAGTTAAAATAAAATAAAATATTATAATAAGGATTGAAATTGATTAAGGTTGGATTATAAGGTTAATTATTATTATTTTTGAAATGTATAAATTATTTTTGTATTGTATTACAAATTCAATTGGAATGGATATTTTATCTCCTTCAAATATCTAGGTTTATGCATGCAATAATTAAGTTTAATGATAAAATATTATAATAAGGATTGAAAATGATTATTGGAACAAATATTTATCTTCTTCAAATATCTAGTTTTATGCATGTAATAATTGAGTTTAAAGATAAAATATTATAATAAGGATTGAAATTTATTAAGGTTGGATTAATAGGATATATAATTATTGTTTTTGAAATGTGTAAGAAAAAATATATTGTATTACAAGTTTAATTGGAAGGGATGTTTAATGGCATGTAGTGGAGGAATTTGATCTCTAGATATCCCTTTCTTCATCATCTTACCTTTGTTTTGGTTTTAGGTTATTACATGACATCAAAATATAGTTATGATATATATTTTGTTTTCTTCTTATTTTATAGATAAATTTTTATAATCTATAATATTTAACTTTAGCTTAACTTTAATATAAAATTATTGAAATGAACAAAGACGAAAAGAGATTATTAATTATACATACAACAATAGATGTTCTATTGAAATGCACACTCAAACATTTGAGCTCGAGAGATTAATAGTATTGCATGTGCATGTTGCTCTTTTCTTAAATTTATTAGCTAGTTAGTAGCTTGGAAGTAGTTTCATTTTTTAGGTGTATTTTTTTTCATATAATAAACTAATTCCTCTCTCATAATACATAGAACTTGGGGGTTATATTTGTGTAAAGTATGATTTACATATCAATATTTTTGTTAATTTAATTGCTAATATATTCTTAATTGATAACTCCAACTAATCGAGGAGCTCAAATATGTTGAAACCATCATAGAATAATAGGGAGATGTTGCTTCATTTCAAGGAGCCAATATTAGATATGGGAGTTGTGTTTATTTAAAGTGAAGTGTTACCACAAATAAAATCTCTATAATAGAGTTGTAGGGAGGTGTACTTAGTTTTCTTGGTGTGCCCACCATTTTTTAAGTGTTATGTTCTCTTCCTATATTATGTGCATTTTTAATGGAAAAAATCATTATTGTAAATGTGTAGTTGAAAGTGAGATTGTGCATATTTTCTAGGTCTATTTGGATTTATTTATGTCATATTTTTATCTTTGGAATCAATAGTAATCTCTCTACCTTTAATGAAGGACCTAACGTTGTAGATAAATTTGATGAATTAGTTTTCATTGAAGAGGAAAGAGGAAATGTAGAAACTGAAGCCCCTTTGACAAAAGAACAAGAAGAAGACTTAGGTGATAAGGGAGGAGAACAACAAAAAGGTGAAGAGGAACAACTACATGAGGAGGAAGAGCAACATGTGGAAGAAGACCTTCCCCAAAATAATGAAGAACAACAAGAGGAGGAGACACTTGAAGAAAAACATGGAGAAGAGGAAGTCTCTAAAGAGAAATACACTTCACTCAATGCTACACAAGGACAACTACTCATATGGTTAACTAAGACCATCCAAAGAAGGAAAAAGAAACACACAGAGTTGAGGGAAGATGATTTCACAATATTAGAAGAGACTTTCAAAACCTCTCATAGCAAGAAGAAGAAAGCAAGGAAGGTATCCTTCATAACAATAGATGAACAAGGTTGTTAAGGGCTCAAATAGTCATTCCCTTAGTGGAGAAGCCAGAAGAAGAAATTTAACTGGGGGATTATGAGATATAAGATGTTGATCTTGGTGTGCAAATAAGAGTTGAAGAGAAACAATCACTACACTAGTCAGTAGATGCTATATTCTAGAGAATGCAAAATGATGAAAGAACCAAGGAAAAGCTCAAGGTTCAAATTAATGAGCTCAAAATTTATATTAACCATCTTGTTGGACTAGTGGATTTAGCCACTCCTACCATGAGCCTACAAGCATCATTGTTCAAGGACACAAGGTTCTAAACTTCTAAGGTACATATGGATTCCTGACATTTGCTATTTAATGAAGAGATGATCTCAAAATTTTGGGCACTAAGGATGTGATAAAGAAACCAATTAAAATCAATCATCCTATTGGTGAGGAATTGAGATTTTTACAATATTTTTTGTCAAGAGAAGGTGAAAGAACTGGTATTGAGGAAAACATTCTTATGTGGGAGGATTACATCCTAGTTTTGAGTAAAAGCAAGATCATGAGTGATGAGGAGTTACTCAGAGATACTGCATTGATGAGTTGAATATAGAAAACCCTAAGGAATGGCTCAACGCTATTAAATTGTTATTCTCGACATTCAAGAAGTTCAAAGACAAACTAATGCAGAATCATGAGGCTACAACCAAAGCTTTGAAGCGAATATAAGGATTCGTTGGTGCATTGGCATGCTCATTTTGGGAAACACTTGACAAAGTACATGTGCCAACAATTATTATTCAAGAATTTAAAATCAATTTACATTAACAGTGTACAAAGGAAAACATAGACAATGTAGTGGTAATGAAGGCTGAAGTGGTAAAAATATAGTCTAAACTTGCTTAATAAAATGAAATGAAGAAGAAGATGGAAAAACTTGGGTATCCTCAAATAGTCAAAATCAAGTATACCAAGACACCCAACATGGAATATCTCAATAACGTTGTCAAAGCCTTTGTTGAAGCTTTTCCTAGTGAGGTTGTAGGTGCATGAGAGGAACACTTGTTTTTAGGAAAGTTTGATTGTTGCAGCTATTGGTTGTTCCACTGATTGTCCAATAAAATTCTATTAATTAGGAAAATTCAATTATCAAGCTTTTGGATCAGTGGCCAGTGAATAAAAAACAATCATAGGATTGTTGTCTTTTGCTCTTTAGGCTCTGCAAGACCTAGGTGGATCCCCTTGAGAATACCTATAAATTTCAACATATTTCAATTAGATACTATAAAACACACATTGGTTCTCAATGAAAATTTACCAAGGAAATGTATGATTTCATTAAATTGGCTTCGTTCTTGGGTATCAAACATTCTTTATCTTTTAGAACTGATTCTAACATAATCTAATCCTAAATAACACAAAAAGTAAAATGGTTTTGATTTTTTGAATATTGTTTCTAAATCACAAATGGGCTTCCTACTTGATCGATGCCTATCCAAGGGTTACAAAATCAAATTTAAATAAGTAAATGTATGCTTCTAGGAAATAAATTAAAATCAGTGGATCTTTAAACAAATGCATTATGTTAATGTATCCTCGACATGGGATTATAGAATTCTACTTGAAATCCACAACATACATTCAAATTTACTGTGAATTGATTAAAGCATTTAATTCTTTCCTTGAAATAAAGCCATAAACAAAACACACATAACGAGAAATACTGCAAAGATGGATCCATAATATCCTTTATAAATTATGAATGTGCATTAGTGAGACAATTTTATAAACGAAATGGCCAATGTTGATTGAATTTTATAAAAGTACAAAGTTGTGTCACACTTTTATAAAGGAAATGGCCAATGTTGATTCAACTTTTTAAATTGAATCAAAAGAAAGTGAAATATATGTTTGAATTTTGAAATGATGTAAACTAATAAAATGTATATTCTTTTGTGTATTTTATGTTTGTAATTTATATAAGATTTTAAAAAATAATTTGAATATAGTTTTGTATAAAGTAAACACTATAATTTAGTTGCTGATAAAATGTTAAAATTGAAGTTACACAAACCACCACACTTTATTTAATAAATTTTACATTTTTTTCTTCAATTTTTTTTTGTGTTTATTGATAACTTGCAACTTTAGTGCATGGATATATTTTTTACTTTTTTTTTTATAAATATATATTTTCCAATAAATTTGAAAAGTTGTGTGTACTAAAATATAACTCTTTCCATTTGCTGCCACCTTTTTTATTCATTATTTAGCCAAATTATAAAAGAATTATATCATCTGACATAGATTCTTTTCTCTACTGTATCATATTGTTTTCAAATAAATTTTAGTATTTTTTCTTGTTGAGATAATCAATCTTATATTTAAGTGTTGATGACCTACTTTCGATAAAAATAAAATGTAAAATATAAAAAATAATTAAAAAATTTAGAAGAGATATATTTTGGAATATTCACTTGTAGATCTATAAAAGGGTATTTTTACATTTCAAGAAAATATTATTTATAAGAGTAGAAGCTGTTGAAACATCGAGTTTTTTAAAAAATAAAATAAAATTGGTAATTAGACCCAAAGTGATATAAAATATACATTTAGTAGACACTTACAATTGGAAAAGTTGTGCTCCATATATAGCTTATCTATAATTAATCTATATAGACCATATGCTTGACTAAAATTAATTTTTAGTTAGAAAAACTTAAATTCACTTTTGCTAATAAGTTGGCCTAAAACGTGACATAGTATTGTGAATGTACATAGTGGGATAATTTTATAATACTTTCTTCTATAATTGTCAAAGCCTAATTTGACATGTTTCTATACAAATCAAAACAATTACAGACTGCAATTATATTCTATTAATTCTAGGCTTGACACAATACTAAGGTACCCGCCCAAAAATGGCCTTGATTTCCCCTTAATAAAATAAGGAAGCAACAAGATTCAGACCATGTACAAGTATCATGTATTCATTTGACAAACAAGAAAATATGCCAAAGCCATCTTTGAGAAACAAAATAGATCTTTCCCTCCAAAAATGAGAATATTATTAGTTGTTGATCCTATTGGACAAAGGCTCAAAGTTCAAAGGAAAAGCTCCATGTTTGAAATTGATTTAAGATAATGCATTTTTGTTTCTAACTACATTAAGGAATCACGTGACTGCCAAGTGATGAAGTGGCATGTGACCTCAAATATATCTTCATTTTTTCTTTACTTCATCTCCAAAATTAAAAAGCTCATGACATGATGACTTTGTTGAAGATCCACAAGAAGACAAACTAAAATGCAAATCAAATTTGCATTTGCTTTACTTCATCAAAATTTTGAACAATGTTGAAGAAAAAATAAGAGGCTCTATGTGATGGTTGAGTTGACATACAACTCCACTTTTCAATCTTCTTCATTTCATAAGGAAAGGATGCCACCCAACATGATATGATTGATAGGAGCAATATGCTCATTATACTAAACTCCCAATAATATGTCAAACCTTGGTGCAATCTGAATCAATCCACACTCAATCTTTGAAAGCTTATCCAAATAAGTGCTTGTTTGGTGTTGAAATTGGGGCTTCCCCACTTGGATTGATAAAGCCACTAATTTTTCTTGGGACCACTTACATTAAGGAGGGAATTGAATTTGATTGATCCAATCCTAGAAGGTTGAATACAAATCAAATTAATTCCTTCTTCTTGTTTAAGTTGAAATTGTATTTGAATTAGGGTTGAATTGCAATGCTAGATCTAGGACAAACAATGAGAAATCAACATAAAATAGCAATAAAAAAATGTTCTAGATATCATGCAGAGGGGTAAAATTAGATCTAAGGAGGAAAAATAGATTAGAACCTATGACAAAAAGTTCAGGCAAAAATGTTGGGACTAGGGGGGTAGCGGTTTTTCCTAGTCCTTCGAATATCGGAGGTAAACAAACTTGATCTTTTTCGGATCAGGATGATGCATAGAATCCACTATCAGAAGGTCGTCAAAAATTTTTGGGGCTAAGAGAAGCCAATTGTCCTATTCCTCCACTTTTTGGGCCATCAAAAGTTGAGTCTCATAGTTGTCTACTCTACCAGATTCCTTGCTCGCAACTCCTAAGACAATTTCCTACACACAAAAAGAAGGAAATAGGCTTTTTGATGGATTTTTCCTTAGGTCAAACCCTAATTTTGGAATTAACCCTTGAAATTGAAATTATAATTGAATGGAATTGAAGTAGAATGTTTTCCTTTTGAGGGAAAGGCAAGATCCGATATGAAAATCCTTGAAATTGAACTTGATACCTTGATGACACTTGCTTGAATCTTCACACAATGGTTTAGGTTGTTATATAGATTATCAATTGAATTACATAAATTTAGTGGTTGAATTTACAAAAAACCTAATTTATAATTCTAAAATTTACCATGATTAAAACTGCTTGCATTCCCTTTAACCTCCCTAAGAACACCCATGTAGATGCCCAGAGGTAGCTTTCATTCCTATGGAAGGATGGCTCTACCCTCCCTAAAATCAAAGCCAAATCTATCTACGCCCTATTAAACAATGATCCATCGGTGATTGAGCACGTCAACAAACTATGGTATGTTAATCTTAGGCCCCACACTTGGCAGCAATCTTTTGTGAAACTCTGGCGATCCCCCATTCCTCCTAAGTTTCAGTGCTTCAGATGGCAACTTATGTTGGACAGATTACCTATTAGGATATCGGCTGAATATGACCAGTGCTCTGTCTGCAGAAAACCTGAGACTGCGCACCACATCTTCTTCGATTGCCCCTTTGCTAGAGATATTTGGCTTCTGTTTGGAATTTCTATTGCAGAATTTGTGTTTCCTCTTGATATAGTTACTAGTTTTATTCATGGACTGAGAAGGATACTAATCTTGTTTGGAAAATCTTATCTTCGTATATTCTTTGGTTTATTTGGAATCTCAGAAATGAGGAGAAGTTCCAAGGTATTACAAGGGAATGTACTAAGTTTTTTAGAAAAATCACACATTACAAAATTGTTGTGCAGGTTTGTTTTGTGATGAACCTCGAGAAAAAAAAGCTACTGCGGTTCCTAAAAGATGGCAGGGCAACCATGTTTGTTTACGAGATGAAAGACGGGTACGAATGGGCTAGGATCACAGAGACCCAAACCTCCTTCGATAAGGTAGTGCAGAAGTTGATAAAGGATCTATAGGACAACAAGCCTTCTCCCTTCAATAGGATTGAGATGTGCTCCCAGATCCTTGCTAGAAAGAAGGTGGTCTGGATGGAAGGCGAACAGGGTTGGACCACATGGCTGGAGGATCAGGATGAAATCCTCCAATTTTGATTTATTCTACTATGCCCCCTCTTTTTGGATAGTTAGATAACTATATATATTCCTCTGATTGGCAGTTGAGGCCCTGCCCCCCACTCCCTAGTTTTGTATAAACTCTCTATCTATATTTTGAACTCTCGATTTCTAATATAAAAAAAAAAAATTTACCATGAGGGTTTCATAAATTTCAATTTAATTTTCAGATCTGATTTTTATGAATGTTATGCTCGAGATGTATTTATCTCTCAAATTCACAAATTAATTGCTTAATTAATTGGTGAATCAATCATTTTCACAAAATTTTGTATTTCTTAATCATAATTTTCAAATTCAAATTCAAATTCAAATTTCCCTCCTTTTTGCATGAGTTTGACTACTAACAGTCCTACCTATAATATTCTCATGAGAAGAAGTTGTAGAATTAAGGCTTCCCAAGGTTTAATTACTAAAGATATGGAGCCTAATTTGGATAACTTATTTCATGAGAATGTGGGTGGTTATTCTATTCCAAAAAATGACGTCATTTATCCCCATTCTTTACATATTATCATGATGAGGGTGAATCACTAACTAGGGTTTTCGTTGACCAATTGGAGAAGATTGACAATGGATTTGAAAATATTCAACAATGGATTTGTCAACAATATCCGGAAAGTGAGGCCATCCCATTGATTGAAGGATTAAAAACAATGGTACAAAGTAATAAAATTGGCATTAATTTGTTGTGTGGCCTTGCTCATATTGTTGACACTAATATCATGCCTTTGAAAAGTTGTGTTGAAGTCCTTGGTTACACTCAACCTCCCATTGAAATTAATCACTCTATTCCCATGCCTACTTCAATGCCTAGTGTGCCTACTTTCACATCCAATGTCATGGCTACTTCCACATAAAATGCTATTCCGACACATGTTATTCAAGTGGTCAATATTAATAATCAAAACTCTTTCATCTCTCCTTCCATGGTCTTCCATTTGTTACCCAATCATCTCCATACGTACTATCATAGTGTCCCACCTCCTTATTCTCAAGCCCCTCCATTTAACAATGTTACTCCTCCATCCTAATTAATGAGCTAAGATATTAGCTCTTTTTATTCCTATAATTGATAATTTTTTGCCATGTTTTAATTTGTAGAACAGGATAGTGTTCGAGTCATATGACGTATTAGAGTTTTACTATGTGCATTCTAGATGATAACCAAACCCATTAAATCATGTTTTTTTTGACCAATTATTCATGTTGACATGTCAATTATTCATGTTGCCATGCAAATTATTCATGTTTCCATGCAAATTATCATAGGTGATATCATGTGTGAATGTATAAGTGTTATGATTAATTAATATATATATATATATATATATATATATATATCTGTGTGTGTGTGCGCGCGCTTGTATGTTCTACCTTTTTAATTGCAAGAATAAATGAACTTGTTGCAGAAGCAGTTAGTGTGTCACGTCATAAAGGCAGTTGGATATATTCAAGGAGCGGTTAAATATTCAAAACAACAAAGAGAATAATGGGCGTAAGAAGTGGCAAAGGAATAGCAAGGCGCGCCATACTCGTTTATGTTTGTCTTCAGTAAACATCAATCTTGTAACACCGCCATGCTATATTCTTGGATGTGGTTTAGAAGAGATCCATGTTTTATGTGGATTAACTCCTTCTGTTTGTTGTCATAAATGTTTTCCGTCTCATTTCATCGACGTGACCTAGATAGTAGGAAGTTGTTATAGTTTTCTTATAAGTAAGAGTTTGTGCCTCTTCTCAGAGGTTAGTTAGAGACAGGGGATTAGAAACGGAGTTGCATAGTATTTTCTTTCATTTCAACATTGTATAGACTTTTGAAAAACAATGATTAAAAATGATGTTATTTTGAGTATGGGTCAGTGCAAGAAGTTGAGTCCACTTTTTGGCCAAAAAGTGGAAGTGTTTTCCCTAATTTTCAGGTTTTTTCTCATTTGAGCTTAAATTTTGAAACACTTGGAGATTGAATCTTGGAAAAAGTTAGTACTATAAAAGATAGCTCTCTGAGTCTACTTTCCAAATATGTAATTTATTTTAATACCCACATAATAAAAAATAACTTTTTGAATGGAGTTCTAAAAACCATGTTTTAAAATGTTTGTTTCATGACCATACCATGCATGTGCACGACCCACACTTTTTGACACAATTAAAATTATTTTCTCAAACCGTTTTGGGAAATGGTTTGTAACACACTGAAGATTGATGAGAATATTTTCTATTTTTTTTTTTTTAATTAATTGTTAATGATCGTAATTATCTTTTTAAAAATTTGACGTGTACAACCCACAAAATTTGACATAAACTTAACATTTTTTTAAAAAAAATTTAAATAAAAAATAATTTTGTGTAGATTGATGACATAATTTTTTTTTCAAACTTCATTAAAATAAAAAAGTTATTAAATTAACAAAATTAGTTAATATTTCAAGTTTATGGACCCAATTTAGTATAAATTAAATGAAAAATAGTTAAAATAATCAATTTTTTTTTAAAATTATATATTTAGAATCCAGACAGTATAATCTAAAATGGGTTTTAGTTTCATATAAAAATTCTCTAATTAGAGGCACGTAAACTATTTCAGAAGTTCATATTTGTGTTTTTGTTCATGGAGATTTGAATTTGCAGGTCCATGTCTCAAGTGTGGCCATCCTAGGCCTTTCCCAGACCTAATCCAGAAGCAAGTGGCGGGTTGTGGAATCAACTTCCATAGAACGGGCCCTCGTTTTGAATATGGGGGCCCATTCCTTTTTTAACTGTAAAAATGGGTAAAATAAAATTTTAAAACGGGGGCCCGTTTTTTAAAAACGGGACCCCGTTTCGTTTTCAAGCGGGCCCCCGTTTGAGAACAAAATGAGGGCCCGTTTAGTTTCACCTCAGGCCCCCGTTACTTTTTTCTTGAGGGTTCCAAAGAAAAAATGGGCCCCCGTTTCTAAGAGTGTGTTTTCCAATGCATGGACTTTCGCTAATTTGTAACCCTTTACCTTGCACTTACTCGTATATAGTATTATCTTTGAAGTCTGGATACACTCATCCAAGGGGGCCCACTTGGTGAGTATTCATGTGCATTCGTTAGATTCAAATTTCCTTTTTTCTGCAGTAGGTGTTCTAGCGATTGACTGTTCTTGGAGCCACTGGAACCAGATCCTGTGACTGTTCCTGTAGCCAAAGCGGACAGAGTAATTCCTGTTTGTCAACTCTGAACTTAGTTAACAGTTCTTTAATTAGAATTTTCTGTCAATGCTAAGTTTTCTTGTAGCTATTCAGTTGTTATGATTCTTGCTTGTTTATTTCAAATAGATTTAGTTACTGCAGTAATGTAGAATAGTAGGAACTTAGTGCACATATAGTGTAGACCCATTTCAAGTAATACGTCCCTAGGTTGACAAACAAATGAAATTCAGTTATGGGGATAATAATTACACAGAGTGAATGACCAAACTTTGGGTTGAGAATTTAGCTCTAGTTATTGTTCCTATTGGTGAGGCAAACATTTTTGGTGTCGTTGTCGGGGATGGTGTCAAACTAAGAACCTGTTATGGTTATGAATTTTCAAGCTTTCAGTATAGTTGTTTTTGATAACTTAGTTTGTTTTAAGTAATTCTCATGAATCTGCATGCATAGATGAAGAAGAGATGCTCAAGGTAGATTCCTTCCTAACTGTCCTAGTCATACAAGACTCAATCCATATGAACCCTCAGATGCAAATCCTTTTGTTGCACTTTACCAAGCCCCAGATAATTTGAATCCCCTTGAATTTGAACTTTCTAAGAACAACCTTCATTTCCTCTTTGGACCCCCTGAAGAGGAACTTCATTCAGTAACTCCTCCTCAAAGACCAATGCAAGTAAATCCACCCCCTGGTGGGAATAACCCACCTCCACCCGTGAACCCAACATTTGTGTTCCCTATTTCTGATCTGCATGATAATGTTAATCTCAAGAACATCCCATCTTCTTCCATTCCTAAATTCTATGGATTAGTGACAGAGGATCCCGACACTTTCCTATTTGAATTTGATGTCCTCTGTAGGAGTTATGATTATACTACAGATGTCCATAGACTCAAAATATTCCCTGCTACTTTAAAAGAATCAGCTTTGAGATGGTTTATGAGTCTAGGGAGTAGCACAATCACTACATGGGATGAGATGAAACGATTGTTTCTTGTGAAATACAAGGATTATTGTAGAGGAATTGATCGCCATGGGGATGATATTTTCAGAATGACACAAAAGGAAGATGAAAGTCTAGAAGATTATCTGGAGAGATTTCTATCCAGTGTCAAGAAGTCCAAGCATAGTACTCTAAATGAAGATTCTCTTCAATTAATATTTTTAAGAGGAATTAGTGATGAATGCATGGATGCTTTGGATCTTATGGGAGGAGATGACATAACACAATCAACATGGAATGACATTGGACAAATTTGTCAGAAGTATTCCAAATTTTCTTCTAAGAAGAATAGGCGTTTCAAGCCAGGAATTTCTTCATCAACATCCAGTAATGGAGTTTCGCGAATGGAGCTTAGCCATCGTTTGAAGGATTTTAAGGAGGATATCATAAATAATATGGCTACTCAGTTAGACACATTTTCAGCTAAGAAGAAGCATGAGGAAGCCGATGCAATTCTTGCAAAATTTTGCCCACATTGTAGATAGAAGAAAAGACATTGCACATGTAAGATGGTTGCAAATCTTGAAGTTCTTGATTTCAAGACAATACAAGGAGATGATGAACAAATTTTCTATGTTGCTCAAAGGAGGCCAAATTTTCCAAGACAAGGTATGCCTCCCGATCCACTTTCTTTTTCTGGTTATAGTGGAAATTCCTATGCACAAAATAATCAATGGCAATCTCCATATGCTCAAAATTTTAAAAATTGTCAAAATTGGTATAATCCTCAAGGCCAAGGGCAGAATTTTGCCAATCAACCTCCATAGTGGCAGCAACCACAAGGAAATTGGTCTCAGCCTCAAGGACCATGGCAACAATTCCAAGGGAATTGGCAACCTACCCCTCAATGGAGAGGAGGTCAAGAAATGGACAAATCAGTCATCTGGTTATCAATGACCTTAGCAGCAGCCACAACCACCTACTCTAGTGCCTCCTCCTACTGCCAATAATGCTCCACCTAAACCTACATAGCTTCCCACTCAACCCATGCCAAATCCTAATAGCAAGCCTCAGCAACAACAATAAGTTTATTCAACTGATCTTAATCAATACCCAACTTATTCTTTTTCTATAAGTGATATTCCTTAGATCTGGGATAACTTTACCTAACATGTCCCCTCCAGTTATAACTGAGATACAAAAGGAAAAGGAAATATCTAGCCCAACAACCCAAATACTTCAAAATTAGCAAATACACCCATTTCCTCATAGGTTGTAGGCTAAAGAGATTCTACAGGAAGAAGAAGTAAATTTTGATAACATAGATTAGTTGAAACACATGTGTTAAAATTCCATTGTTTCAAGCTATTAAGGATGTCCCTATTTATGGTAAAGCATTAAAGGAGGCATGTTTAAAGAAACCTGGTAGAAAGAAAGAGGATTCGCAAACCATGCATGTAATGGGTCAATTGGTTGATATTATGTTAGGAAAGGTTTTAATTCTTAAATATGTTGATCTTGGCAGTCCTGTTGTGAAAATAGTCATCAATGGCACTCAGATAAAGAATGCTTTAATACATTTGGGAGTAGCCATTAATGTAATGACAAGAGATATTATGCGGAAACTTGACATAACCAGTCTCATGCCTACACCTACAGTTTTATAGCTTGCTGACAGTTCCATGGTTCGGCCTGATGGTATGATTGAAGATGTAGTTGTTACTTTGGATTCCTGGGAATATCCTGCAGATTTTATGATCCTGTCTCCTAAAGCCACATTGGGAGGATATCCAGTTATTTTGGGAAGACCTTGGCTTGCTACAGTTGATGCATATATTAGATGTCTGTCAGGAGATATGACTATTTCTAATGGAAATAGTACCAAAACTCTGGCTCTGTATTCTACTGCTCAGCCCCAACTTGATCAAGAGCAAGCCGTTTGGCCTAATGTGGGAGAAGAATTTGAGGAAGGATTCAACTCTGTCAATCATCTTATCATGATTAATAGAGAATCATTCATACAACTTCAGGATGATGATTCAGTCCTCTATAAAATTCTGGCAAATTAGTTACAACAAGAGCAACAGTCATAGGAGTTAACATCAAATATTACAGCATTAGATTTTCCTACAACCACTGACATATTGCGTACACTGCTGTTGCATGAAGTCGGCAGTTCTCATCTTTCTAAGGCATCACAAATTGATCTTACTGTCAAAGTGGAAGTTGATCTAAATAAATATTTGAATATCAACAATCAACTCATAGAGACTCAAAGAATAACACTAGTTGAGCTGCTTAAATGTCATCAACACGCTTTTGCATGGGATTACAAAGACATGCATGAAATTGATCCTATAGTTTGTACCCACCGTATTTATATAAAAGAGGACTATAGACCACTTAGACAGCCACAGAGAAGAATTAATCCTACATTAAGAGAGATAGATAAAGAGGAATTACAGAAACTATTAAATGTTGGATTTATCTATCCTATATCAGATAGTCAATGGGTGTCACCTCTAGTCATAGTTCCAAAGAAAGGAGGTAAATGGCAGGTATGTGTGGATTATAGAGCTTTGAACTTAGCAACTAGAAAGGATCATTTTCCATTACCATTTGTGGATCAAGTATTAGATTCCTTGGCAAGGAAGCGGTACTTTTCATTCCTGGATGGATTCAATGGCTACAACCAGATTCAAATTGCTCCCAAGGATCAGAAAAATACTACATTTACTTGTCCTTGGGAAACATATGCATATTATGTTCTTCCTTTTGGGTTATGTAATGCTCCAACTACTTTTCAAAGAGCAGTAATAAGCATATTTTTAGATATTTCCCAGGACAACATGGAGATATATATGGATGATTTTACCACTTATGATTTAGAACTTGAAGAGGCACTGAAGAATATTAAGAGAGTTTTGCAGCGATGTGAAGACTACAATTTATTGAATAGTGAAAAGTGCTTTATGATGATGTAGGAAGGCATAGTTCTTGGTCATCATATCTCTCTAACTGGAATACAAGTTGACCCAACCAAAATAGAAGTCATTCAAAACCTCCCTGCACCTATAAAGAAAAAGGATGTCAGAAGTTTCCTCGATCATGCTAGATATTATAGAAGGTTTATCAAAGATTTCAGCAAAATTGCAGGACCTTTATATTCTCTTTTGAACAAGGATATGGAGTTTAATTGGACCTATGCATGCCATGAAGCTTTCTTGAAGGTCAAACATGCATTGACTCAAGCACCAGTGCTTAAGGGTTTCAAACTGGTCATTACCTTTTCATATTCATACAGATGCATCAGATTATGCCATAGGAGCAGTTTTGGGATAGAAGATTGACAACTTGGAGAATGCAATTTATTTCATCAACAAAAACATGCAGGGACTTGAGCTTAATTATACTATCACCGGGAAGGAGATGTTAGCAGTTATATATGCACTCAGGAAATTTAGGCATTATGTCATAGGATATCAAATATATGTGCACACTACTCATGCAACAATCAAATATCGCATGAACAAACCTTTAATTACAGGAAGATTAGCTCGATGGTTACTATTGATGCAAGAATTTGATATTACAATTGTTGATAAGCCAGGTAAATCCAATGTAGTTGTAGATTATCTTTCTAGGCTTCAATTGCAGGATGATCCTACAGCCATAGATGATGCTTTCCCAGATGAACATTTGTTCATGATAAAAGCACACACTCCTTGGTATGCTGATATTGCAAATTATTTAGCTACTAATAAGATGCCTACTCATTTTTCTCCTAAAGAAAGAAGACTGTTAGTTGAGAAAAGCTTTAATTTCTCATGGATTGGTGATTGTTTATTTTATACTGGACCTGACCAAGTCATGAGAAGATGTGTTAGAGAAGATGAAACATATAATATCCTTCATGCATGTCATGATGAGCCATGTGGAGAACATTTTGCTGCTAAAAGAACAACACTTAAAATACTTGGCACAAGATATTATTGGCCAGCATTGTATAAGGATGCAGCACAATATACTAGAAAATGTGATAGATGTCAGCGAATGGGTAGGCCTACCAGATCTGATGAAATTCCATTATATCCCTAGATATTGGTTGCACCATTTGATAAATGGGGATTAGATTTTGTTGGGCCAATTGATCCTCCTTCAAATGGGAAATCGTATATTCTAGTATGCACTAATTATGTTACAAAATGGGTGGAAGCATGAGCTATGACACATGCAAGAGATAATAAGGTAGTTGAATTCCTCTATGAGGAAATATTTACCAGATATAGAGTTCCAAGAAAGATTGTTTTAGATCAAGGACCACAATTTACTTCCACATTCATTGCAACATTGGTTAATGAATATAATATCAGACACAGGAAGTCTACTCCATATCATCCACAAGAAAATGGTCAAGTAGAAGTTACAAATAGGGATTTAGAAGCCATTCTTACCAAGATGAGCTCTTCATAAGAAAAAATGGTCAAATAGACTTCCTGAAGCCATTTGGGCATATAGGAAAAACATGGAAGACACCAATTGGTTTTACACCTTTTGAAATGTGTATAGAAAAACAACAATGATGACCATTGAGTTTGAGCATAAAACTCTTAGAATAGCTCTGCAAATGAATATGACTCTCTCAGAAGCACAAAGAGACCACATCATGTAATTGAATGCTTTGGATGAGTTGAGGAAGTTGGTTGTCCAACATATAGAGCTTATTCAACATCAGAGAGCTAAATGGCATGGTAAGTATATAAAGGAGAGGAAATTTAAATATGGCGATTGGGCATTTCTATATGATTCTAGATATAAGGATACAATGGGGAAGTTGCAGACAAGATGGTTGGGCCCATATGGAATAGATGATTTTTTTGTAAATGGAGCAGTTCGCTTGACCACAATAGATCCAATCAGATTCAAACTTCTAGTCAATGGTCATCGACTACGCCTGTATCATAAGCCTGCAACCATAGAATAGTTCCTGCAACAACTGGAGAAGTTCCTTTAGCATCTAACGAATACTCTCCTGTTATAGTTCCTGCAGCAACTAAAGAAGACATTAGGGACGCAGTTCCTGCAGCTTCTGTAGGGAGCATTCTTAGTCATCAGCCTTAAATTCTTCATGCATGTTTTCATAATAATTATTTACACACCTTATGGAAATATCATTCTCGATAATAATTTTCTCGTACACATCATCCCATTTCATATCTTTGTCTGTCATTTCATTCATTTCACGTCATCTCATTTTCCCCCTTTTAAATCGCTAATTGTTTCATGCAACATTAATTAGTACGACTGCAGGTATGTATATTATTTATTTATTTTAATTATGCATTTATTATTTCACTATGATTATTGCCTATTTTCATTTGCATAATCTGCATATCCTTCCCTTTGTCCTTTTTCACATGTGTGGACACGTGTCATATTAAGTTGGGGGGGTGTTTTATGGCTCGATTTCCAAGATGAGTAATTGTTTGTCCTTGTCAGTAATTTGTTTTAATTTGCCTAACATCATTTTTTAATAAGACATTCTATCGCACAAGTGAGTAGTTCATCATGTTGCCAAAATCAATGAAAGGTACTGGAAGTAAGTAAAGTATTTCAAAACATGTATTTTCAGTTCTATAGGTTATTTCAGTCCTTCATTTTGCTGTGGAAATTGTTTTGAGAAGCCAAGTTAGTCATAGGAGGAGCTCCTATCTACCATGAACCAGTAATTCATGATGTGTTGTTGCAGGATGTCCAGTGTGAGCATTACTTCCGTATGTATGGGTGGATTGACTATTTTCTAAAAATAATGGATTTCAATGAAGAAATTGCCTATGAATTCATGTGTACATACAGTGAAGGAGAGGCCTCTATCAAGGGGTTAAGAGTCATTGCCACAGAGCAACGGATAAATAAACTCACTGGGTTGTTGCAGGAGGGGGAACTATTTCCTGAGTTGAAGGATGCGAGAAGCGCTAGGGAAGAGTTTACTCACCTAGCAGATGGACCCCTAAGTGTGGACAAGCAGGGAACTAGACGGATATCTCTTCCAGCAGAATGGCCCGAGGTGGCATTGTATGTGATGAAATACACTACCTATGATGGAAGGTACTCAAATTTGCATTCAATCCATTTTAAATTACTTAGTCATTTACGACATGGCCGAAGGGTGAATGTTCCCAATTTCTTTGTATCATCTTATTTCCATAAGTGCAAAGGAAACACAGAAGGGTGGAAATTATTTTGTTAGTCACTATGGCTTGATTAAGTTGTTGGTAGAACATTCTCTCAGAGATGTATCTCAGATGGCATGGGGGGCATTCGAAGATATCCTGCAATTTAGGGAGGAAAATACTCCTGTTGTAGAAGAAATAGCAGCCCAAGAGGAAGATATCAGAGAACCCTCATCTCCTAAGGTTTTTGCAGAAAATGAACCTCCTATTGTCAATGAGGCCTTTCCTGTTATAGAAGAAATGATAATTGATCCAAATATTGAGCAGCCCTCCACTCATTTTCAAAGTGGAGCGACATCTTCCAGAAGAAGAGGGAAAGAAATAGAAACAGTTGACGTAGAGGAAGAAACCATAGAGTAGCCTCAAGCAGTGTAGGTTTCTCTTGCAGCTAAAAGGTGCAAGGTGAAAGAAAATTCTCCTATAGAAACTTCTCCTGTAGCCACTCTGAAAATGTATTTGAGAAGGAGTCGGCAAGGTAAACAGAAAATTCAAGCAACAGGGGATGTGATTGAAGTCATTTCCGTGGAAACATTGGAAGAAGGGCACAAAAGTCAAACAAAGATTCAACCATAGGAGTAACATGGAGCCGACAGACTGTCAAATTTGGCACATGTAGCAGAATAGTTTGAAGAACCGGTTGAAGAAATCTCACGCCCTCAGGTAACAGCTCACAGGTCCCCTTCATCTCTCACTAGTTTACCTATTGTACTTACATTTTATAAACAGTGGGGGATAGAAAGGGCTAGGTTACAAGGAGTTATTGATAAACAATAGAAAGAGATTGAAAAGAGGGATAATCAGATTATGGAATTGCAAGCTAAAGTAGACACAGTTGCCAATATGGTTCCTGAATTGATGCAATGTAGGGCTCCTCCGAGGGTTTCCGCTTTATATTTAAAAGAGCAGTATTTATGTTTCAAGCTAAACCACATTGTTAGGGATCTTAGTCCTCTAGATACCCCACATGAATTTTATAATGTTTATCAAAACTCTTCTGCAGCTATTAGGAATTTGTTACATGAATTTTATTTGCATAATTATGTTGTGACTTCTGACAATGAATGGAATCCCTTACTATACATTGGTGACATTCAATTAAAAGCATTGATGTCATGGATACAAAATGAAATCAGTATGGGGACCCAGGCTGAAACATACATAAATTTAGAATTTGATTGTCCATTACCACTCAGAGCTAAAGCCAAAAATCTATGGCTTATTTACTATGACTAGCAAAAATTGTTAACAAGACCTGATGTCAAAAGCCAGGTTTTACCGATGAGGGAGGAAACATTCCAGGAATATGGACATTTGGTTGAAAATGAAAATACAACTGCAATTGAGTGTTTGGTTCAGCACTAGAATAATATCCTAGAAGACCTAAAGCAGGGTGAACCCCATTCACTGCCTAATTTTCATGCAACCACACAAAGAGCTCCCAAGTACATCCACTTAGGTAAGACAAAAAGAAATAACTGGCTACCTTTTATATTTCAGCCACCTATCCTTATGTGGCCATTAATGAGATGCAGGGTTACAGACAAACCATATGAAGAGGCCACAGAAGAAGCCAGATGAGCTAGACTGGAAAAGATGAAGGGGTTTTATTGGAACTTGGCTGTAAGAGGAATAGGACAGGGAACCATTGGCAACTTACAAGTTAGTGCTTGGATAAGAAGTTTTCCTCTTGCGGGAGGATCAACAAGACACTAAGTTGGGGGGGCATGATGAGTTGAGATATTAGCTCTTTTTATTCCTATAACTGATAAGTTTGTGCCATGTTTTAATTTGTATAACGGGATAGTGTTTGAGTCATATGATGTATTTGAGTTTGACTATGTGCATTCTAGATGATAACCAAACCTATTAAATCATGTTTTGTTTTTACCAATTATTCTTGTTGCCATGCCAATTATTCTTGTTGCCATGTGAATTATTCATATTTCCATGCGAATTACCATAGGTGATATCATGTGTGAATGTATAAGTGTTATGATTAATTAAAATAGATATATGTGTATGCTTGCATATTCTACCTTTGTAATTGTAGGAATAAATGAACTTGTTGCAAAAGCAGTTAGTGTGTCATGTCATAAAGGCAATTGGATATATTCAAGGAGTGGTTAAATATTCAAAACAACAAAGAGAATAATGGGTGTAAGAAGCGGAAAAGGAATAGAAAGGCGAGTCAGACTCATTTATGTTTGTCTTTAATAAACATCAATCTTGTAACACCGCCATGCTATATTCTTGGTTGCACTTTAGTAGAGATCCATGTTTCTTGTGGATTAACTCCTGTTTGTTGTCATAAATGTTTTCTGTCTCATTTCATCGGTGTGACCTAGATATTAGGAAGTTGTTATAGTTTTCTTATAAATAAGAGTCTGCGCCTCTTCTCAGAGGTTAGTTAGAGACAGGGTATTAGAAACAGAGTTGCATGGTATTTTCTTTCATTTCAGCACTGTATCGACTTTTGAAAAATAATGAATAAAAATGATGTTGTTTTGAGTATATAGTATTATCTTTGAAGTCTAGATACACTTATCCAAGCGGGCCCACTTGGTGAGTATTCCTATGCATTCGTTAGATTCAATTTTCCTTTTTTCTGAAGTACGTGTTCTAGTGATTAACTGTTCCTACAGCCACTGGAACTAGATCTCGTGATTGTTCCTGCAACCAAAGCAGATATAGTAATTCTAGTTTGTCAGCTCTGAACTTAGTTAACAGTTCTTTAATTAGAATTTTTTGTCAATGTTAAGCTTTCATGTAGCCATTTAGTTGTTATGATTCTTGCTTGTTTATTTCAAATAGATTTAGTTGTTGCAGTAATGCAGAATAGCTATCACATGAACTTAGTGCACATATAGTGCAGACCCATTTCAAGTAATACGTCCTTGGGTTAACAGACAAATGAACTTCAGTTATGGGGATAATAATTACACAGAATGAATGACCAAACTTTGGGTTGAGACTTTAGTTCTAGTTATTGTTCCTATTGGTGAGGCAAACACCAATCAAACATGTCCAATTTCAACCCATCCATTGATGCAGCCATTAATAGCCTAGCTCAAACCGTATCATCCTTGCAACAACAAATAGCTTCCATAAACCAATCAAAGTATAATGTGCCCATATTTAATGTAGCAAGCTCATTATCTAATGAAATTGTTCGTGTTGTTCCCCCCAAACATGTGGAAGTCTCTCAATTGGAGCTTTATAATGAAAAAGGTGATCCCATGACTCATGTGAAAACATTTCAAACTTTGTGTAGTGATTTATACTATGATCAAAGACTTTTGGCTAATTTTTTTACTAGAACATTTAGAGGTAAGGCTTTGTAAAGGTAAAATTATTTACCTCCTTATTCTATCACATCATTTCAACAATTGTCTAATGCTTTCATTCAATAATTTCACAATAATATTAGTCCTAAGATTACTTTGATTGATCTAATGCATTGTAAGAAAGGTGTTAAAGAAAAAGTGATTGATTTTATTGGTAGATATAAGCATTTGTATTCTCAAATTTCTTATCCTATGCTTGATCAAGATTTTCAAAGATTTTCATTTCTAATTTGGAAAAATACATTAGGGATAAGCTTCTCTTTTCGTAGTTTACTTCTTTTACACAATTGTGTGTAGTACTTCATAACTATCAGCTTCAAGTGAGTCAATTTGAATATTTTTCTTCAATGGTTCTAGTTGATAAGAATGAAAGAGCTCAATAACCTTTTGCAAAGTTTAAACCGAATAAGGGATACATCATTCAATGAAAACAACAATACCCAAGTAGCAATCATGACAACAGGTGTGTCTCCTTTATCCAAGTATTTTAGAAAAGAATTTACTCCTCTTAAATAATATTTGCATAGAATTATGACACAATTGTTGATTAAGAATGTGTTGAAACTTCCTCCCATCAAACCAATTGAAACAACCAAACATTTGCCACCTCATTATGATGCCAAAGCCTTTTGCCAATATCATCATCAACCTGGTCATGTCACTGCAAAGTGTTATTCCCTAAAGAGTAAGATCCAAGACCTTATTGATAAAAATAATATATCTATAACTAGTGTGAATGATAAAGGAAACAAATATGTACCTCCTCCGAATCAAAATATCAAAGTCTTTGCTAATCCTTTGCCTTCCCATTCTACTAATGTGATTGAGTCTGAGCATCTTGCCTTATCTCCTAATGGTCTTGGCCTTGAGTTTAATAATGTGGTGAATCTTATTGACAAACCTGCATCTCCTAAGGAACAATGTATTACCTTTGATCCTAGTGAGACTATTGAAGCACCTGATGGCCTACTATACATCACTGCAAGGATAAAAAATATGATTTCACGAGGTGTGCTCATTGATCCCATGTGCATGGTAAATGTGATAACTGAAGAATAACTTTATAACTTACAATTGCATCAAGTGGCATATGATAAATCTAATGCGATGATTAAGATCTTTGATGGTTTCTCTTGTCCTACTATTGGTTCCATTACCCTTCCCATTGAGGTTGGTATTAAATCTTTAGATGTTAATTTGGCCATTATTCCTACATCGGAACACTTTCGTGTGAAGTTGGGACATCCTTGGCTCTCTTCCATGAAAGTGATCCCTTCTACTCTTCATAAATGCTTGAAATTCTCTCTTGATGACAAAATTGTAACAATTAACCATAGCATGTACCAACCCACGATAAGGTAAGGAGATGCTAATCTTGATTACTTTTGGTCTAAACAATTTAAACCTCTTAAGCCTAGAAGTGATGCTCTTTTTCAATCTTATCAAAGATAACAGAATGATATGATCCTATCATTGAGAAATCATGGAGATCCTAATCACATTCCTCTTCTTCATAATAGACCTATTCCTCCTCATGATGGAATTGGTGTTGGCATATGTGCAAAAGTGTGATGACATGATGATATTGTATGTTGTCATTGATGTCAATATGTCAAAGTATGAACCGGTATATTGAAGTAAGCAACCTGGGAAGTGAACTGGTATGATGATACAAGTAAACTGGTATGATGTAGTGTGACCTGGTTTGATGAAATGAACCAGTATATGCAGAAAGTGAATCGGTATGTGAACCGGTATATGCAGATAGTGAATTGGTATGTGAACTGATATATGTAAAGTTTGTATAGGGGTTTCTAGTTGATGCATTCCAAGTCTATGTGATTCGACCAATGACATCCTATGATGGGTTAGCATTGAAATGGAGATCAAATCGTGTTGCCACGTCAGCCTTGTGCATGTGAAGGATTTTCTTGAGGATCTTGCATGAAGAAAGATTGATCCTATCTACCTCGGTAATGTGCGAAGTCTCAGTAAACAGTGGAGAGCGTGTGATGGGTTATCAGCTTCCAGAAGTGGCAAAGAATGAATGATGGAGAACGTCTTGAGATTTGTTCAAGACTATTTTATTTAATGCAATGTGTTTAAATGACTAGGCTTGGACCGACTGTATTGATAACCTAAATGTTTAGGGTTTAGGGTTTATGCTACCGACCTATCTATTTCCTATAAGGTCGATGATGATTTGCATGGTGAGGTTGTTGGCAAATGTTGTGTGTGTGTATCCAAGTGAAGAGATACTTGATTCTTTCTAGACTGTAGAAGTGTGTTGATACCTGCAGAGTGTGATTGCAGAAGTAAAGGAACTAGAATGGATCTGTCTTGGCATTGAGTGTTGTTATCAGATCAGTGTATTACCTGTTGACTTCTAACCATTTCAGCAGTTGGAAAATCCCTTAACAGGGTAGCTTTAAGAGGATTTCTGTAAATCCTTTAACAGGGTGACTCAAATTCACTGAGTTCTTCAAATCCTCTTGCGAGGTAACCTTTAATAGGGTTCCAACCTTTAACCGGGTATTTAGCCATCCCTTAACCGGGTGATCCCTAGCAGGATCGATTCCTAGCATAACCTATTGTAAAGTTCTTAACCGGACTAGGCTCCTATTAGAGCGGACTTCAGATGAGTTCAAAGAGAAACTTGTGGGTATTTATCCCCACCGTGGTTTTTCCCAGTTGGGTTTCCACATGAAAAATCAGTGTCATGTGTGATGCTTTTTCATGTGATGATTAGTGTTTTTTGTTAAATGGTGATGCATGTTGATCCAGTGGTCTTTATATTTCTGATGTATTACTTGTTTATGCATATGGGTAAAATGGAGAGGAAAGATTAGGTTGTGTGAAGATCTAAGTGTTACCGGTTTATGTGTTTCATAGTCACTGTGTTTTACCGGTAGTGCCCTGTTTTAGATCGGTGACTCTGTTTGCTATTTTGTGGAGTCTTTACAGTCAAAGTGGTTTAAGGAGGCTCTTGTCTATACTGATTCACCCCCCCCCTTCTCAGTATCTGTTGAGTACTTACTATTCATCATTATTCATCAATTGGTATCAGAGCATCTTCCAGGTCTCTGTGTTGTAAGCTTAACCGCTTGAGGAAAAGATCATATTCTAATGATGAAGAGGGAAGGTAGTAAGTTCAATAGAGATAACTTCAAGATATGGAAAGACAGAATGAAGATATACATTAAAAGCATGGGTGCTCAACATTGGAGCTATGTTGAGAATACTTATGTTGTCCCTACCAGTACTCTCACCGATGATCAAAGAAGAGAAATTCAAGAGAATGGGCAAGTAATTGAAGCTCCTATCAGCAGCCTATCTGATGTTGAGTTTATAGATGTTTAGGAAAAAGACAATCCCGAAGATGTATGGGATACTTTGGAGTCTATTTATGGCAATGCTGAGCATGTGAAGCAAGCTGAGGAAGAAATCCTTAGAGGAAAGTTTGAAGACATGCGGATGGTTGAAGGAGAGACCATTCAACAATATGGGATAAGGATTAAAACTATTGTTGGAGATATCAAGAGTGCAGAAGGTACAATGGATGATTCCACCATTGTTAGAAATTTTTTGAGAACCTTATTACCGGTCTATGCAATAAGGGTTGCCACTATTCAGGAGTTGAGATCTATTGACAAGACAAAAGTGTCCCTAGATTCTATCATTGCTAAGTTGACCACATATGAGCTAAACAGTTATGTTGGCAGTGTTCAGAAGACTGATTTAGCCTTTAAAACATCTGCTACACTATCTAGAAAGGGTAAAGAAGCTAGTACCAGCTGTGAACCTAGACAAAGCAGAGATATGGATGATGAGGAGATCTTGATGGAACTTGAAGCTCTTCTGGCCAAGATACTTCCTAAGGGAACTGGCAAATACAGAGGTAAACTCCCTTTGAAATGTTTTTCTTGCAATAGGATTGGACACATTGTTGTTAACTGTTCTAATGGTGATAATAAGGACAAACGAGAAGAGGTTCAAAAATTTCAAAGGAGGAAATAGGAGAAACTGTCTTGTTGCAGTTGATGAAGGTGTCACTGATGATGAATCAGAAGATGAAGAAAGTGAAGACATAGTATTTGTAGTTGTCAAGGAAGATGTGTCAAACAAGAAGGCTCTTGTCTCCCGCTTTGATAATACTAATGAATGGATTATTGACAGTGGTTGTTCTCACCACATGACTAGTCACCAGAGAAATTTTTTGTCTCTGGAAGAGTATGATGGAGGTATAGTCCGATTTGGTAATGATGCACCTTGTATGGTAAAAGGAAAAGGGTCCATTTCTCTAAATGGAAAAAGCAGTGCTGATAATGTGTATTGGGTAGAAGGTCTCAAGCATAACCTTTTGAGTGTTGCTTAGCTGAATGATAATGGAATCACTCTGGAATTCAAAGATGGAGTATGCAAAATAAAAGGAAAGAGTGGTGAACTGATGGCCACCGGTATGCAGACCAAAGGTAACTTATTTCAGTTGAATGCAAATATCAGTCAATGTCTAATGGCTAAGTTTGATGACAGTTGGTTATGGCATAGGAGACTTTGCCATGTAAATTTTGATAATATTGTGAAGGCCAGTAAGATCAAGGCAGTTAGAGGATTGCATGTACTGAACAAACTGGAGAATCCTCTATGCAGAGAATGTCAACTAGAGAAAATTTCTTCCTCAACCTTCAAAGGTAAATCTTTCACAACAGATAATTTACTTGATCTTGTGCATACTGATTTGTGTGGTCCTATGAAAACTAGGAGTGTTCAGGGAGATAGGTACTTTATGATTCTTACTGATGATTGCTCAAGAATGATGTGGGTCACATTCTTGAAAGACAAGTCTGAAGCTTTTGGAAAGTTCAAAGCCTTCAGAGCACTAGTTGAAGGAAAGTGGTAAGAGGATCAAATGCCTTAGAACCGATCAAGGAGGTGAGTTCACCTCTGGAGAATTCAATAAGTACTGTGAAGAGAATGGCATCAAGAGGCAACTGTCTGCCCCCCGGACTCCACAGCAGAATGGCCTAGCAGAAAGGAACAATCGGACTATAGTTGAAGCAGCCAGAACGATGTTGATTCAAGGGAAGGTTGCTCACACTTTTTGGAGAGAAGCAATGAGCACTACAGTCTACACTATGAACCGGGTACTCATCAAGAAAGGTAAGGATAAAA
Organism: Cryptomeria japonica; assembly: GCF_030272615.1. NCBI lineage: Eukaryota > Viridiplantae > Streptophyta > Pinopsida > Cupressales > Cupressaceae > Cryptomeria > Cryptomeria japonica. The sequence goes on along the minus strand of NC_081405.1, from coordinate 20,231,288 downwards.
CACCTTATGAGTATTGGACCGGTAAGACTCCTGTATTAAGCTACTTTAGAGTGTTTGGTAGCAAGTGTTATATCAAGTGGAGTGAACACCAGAGCAAGTTTGATGCAAAATGTGATGAGGGAATATTCCTAGGGTATTCCACCAAGAGTAAAGCTCTCAAGTTTTTTAACAATAGGAGTCAAAGAATTGTTGAAAGTATCATTGTTAGAGTTGATGAAACCTCTGAGAAACCTAAGGATACCGGCAGTGAGAAAGTGATAGATGAACTGGTTGTAACCTTCTGGGAACCAGTTGAAAAACGGCCTAGTACCAGTAACAGTGCTCCTACACCGGTAGATGCTGATGCTGATGAAGATGAGGATGAAGAGGAAAATTAGGAGGAAACATCTAAGATCATTCCTAGGTATGTAAAGATGAATCATGATCCAAATTAGATCATAGGAGATAAGGATGCAGGAATTCTTACAAGAAAAAAGGTCAGAGAAAATTCTTGCATGATCTCTGAATTCGAGCCTAAAACATTTAAAGAGGCACATAAAGATGAAGACTGGATCAAGGCTATGGAAGAGGAACTTGACTAGATAGAAAAGAATTGTACATGGTCTTTGGTACCCAGACCTGAGCATAAAAATGTTATTGGCACCAAATGGGTTTTCAGAAACAAGCTAAATGAAGATGGCACAGTGGTAAGAAAGAAAGCTAGACTGGTATGTAAGGGATATGCTCAAGAAGAAGGAGAAGACTTGATTGATTATCATCATTCATGTCATAGATCCTTTCTGTCTCTCTCTCTTGCTTGTTCATAACTTTCCTCTATTTGTTTCTCAATTCTTCTATTGTTGTCCCTAGTGTTCCCTACTTGAGGATGATGCAAAGCATGAAGATCTCTTTTGGTCTCTCCCATGTTGACTCAAAAGACGCATGTGCCCTTATTCCATAGTGGTTCTACTTTCTTTGGGGCATGAGGACAATTCAATGCATATATATACATGATATACATTATTTATGATAAGAGCATACTAACCCCAAATTTAAGTAAAACCCTTAAGTGTTTTATGTAATGTGATCATTATCCTTTGATTTGTCCTTCTTGGAGGCATATCATTGTGATAATGTGATTGTCTTCTTGGTGGTGTATCCTACCTTAAAGCAATTTCTCCCATTATGGCATACACAGTCTCTTTAACATGGGGGCATACACTCAACTCAATGTTTCTCTCTTTGTGCATCTCGATACTCAAGTAACTTAGTGAACTTAGCCTTTTTCTTTGTAATTTTGGCATTTATATTTTCATGGATCATGGTAAGTGAACCTTACTAGGCTTATAGTCATTATTCACTTTCTTATGATGTCCCTTTTATCTTGATCTAGAAGTCGTAAGGTACCTAAAGTCCACTAGGAGCCTCGTGTATCTTGCCTCCTTAGCATTTTGATGAAAGCCTTTCAATGTGAACCTTCGTACTTTACTGAGAGTGTGTTTGACTCCTCACCTTAGTGTTTGCACCCCTAGGCCTGATGAGGACTTGATTCTGCTCATATCATGCAAATATGAATTCATTTTGTACCATCTTGGCCCTTTGTCCTATCCCCTAAGTTGGGTAGGACTAGGGCATTTTTCCTTGGTCCTTGATAGGACCAAGGTGCCATGCCTTGGTCCTCCCAATTAGGGCCTAACTTTGGGCCCCTTGGCCTTTTCAAAATTTGAGTGAGAAACCTATCCCCGTGTTAGCCCATGGAAAAAAATTAATATGTTTTTTGACTGGAAAGTATAAAAGGAGGCTTTCCCCTCTCATTTGAACATCACACACATATTTGGCAATCATATCGATCAATCAATTCAAACAATAAAGTATTCAAGTCAAGTGAGTAAGCAATCAATCTTCCTCCAATCATAGGAGTAGCAATAAGGTCAAGATTCAAGCATTGGAGTTGACATTCATGTTCCATGTTGTTGAAGACTTCATAAAACCCTAATTCTGTGTGGAGACAAATAAAAATTTACAAGGAGGTATATCATTCAAGTGTTTTCAATCATTATTCAGTGTCTCCCTCAAAAGGAGAATATTTACATTACTGCAATTCATTTCTATTTCATGGTTATTTCCAAAATTGGGGTTTGACTTAGACAAGCCCTTATTCCCAGCCTATTTCCCCTTCTTTCTATGTGTAGGAAACAAGTGTGGAGTTGTGATCTTCAAAATAAGTATTATTTAGATGACGAATAGATCCCCATTTGGAGAGCAAAAAAATCAGAGGACCAGGGCATGAGTGAAATGGTCCCATATTTTTAGGATCTCTTTCAAGGAACAGGTCTGAATCATCTTACATTGTTCATATCCAAGTTCGTGGCTCAATCCCGTGACTGTAGCTTATTGTTTCTACATTTTTACCTTCATTTTCATCACTTTACCCTAATTTCAATAATTCAACTCACAAAAGAGGGTTAATCCATCAACCCCCCCAATCTAATAAGAATTTGTAATCCTAATCCTTGTTGGTTTATGAGTAGATCTATTGGATTGGAACCCTCTTTTGAATGTAATGGTTTTAAGTCACAAAATTAGTGGTTTTCACTACTTCTAATGGTGTAACCCCTAATTTTTTACCATTACAGTTAGAGTATAACATAGTGATATAAATGGCTCGAAAGCTCACAAAAGTCTCTATCAAAATATCAACATATGCTCCCTCTATCCTTTTCAAGAGCACCTCAAGATTTCCCACTAGATCCTGCCCTTAGATGTCCCAGACATGGTGGAGGTGGACCCATAACATGACCACTACTGGTAGCTCAACTTTGTGATCTAGATCAGACCTGTGACCTAGAGGCTTGATAGTTCCTGAGCCTACCTATAAATCTTGAGCCTGTCTCAAGAGCCTATATTTGTTCTCTAACCATTTGAGGATCTGGAATCTATAGTACATCCTCACCAATAGGAACATCCTCTAAATCTAGCATCTAATCATGAGGATCACCTATCTCTACATATTGTACACTTATAGCCTCATCACCTTTCACAATACTAGCCTCCTCGCCACCTACCCTAGCATCCCCAACATCATCATCATCACTCTATTCATCCTCCTCAGAGTTGTCACTACTGGATGATCCAGAAGTGGAATCATCACTATCCTCCTATAACTCATTGATCTCCTCAATATCAATATTCATCCCCTCATCCCCCTCCCCTCTAGGTGCTACAACTAGGGAATCTCCTCCAACAACACCCTCATCACCTCCATCCTAACCTCACCCATATCTCTTCTCTCTCCAACTCTCCCTCCTCTCCTACCACCACTTTCACCTCCTTCATATCCATCTCCCCCTCACCTTTATTACCACCTCCATCATCATCCTAATCCCCTTGTCGTTGTCTCATCTATCATCCAATCCCTCTGACAATGGGAACTATAGGATCTGTCAAAGGTGTAGGCCTATGTACTTCCCTCCATATGTCAAACTAAGGTGTCATTCTTGAATCAACCACACCCACCCTCTAGCCACACTCCATAGGACAAAGACTGTCAAACTCTATCATGGCCACCTATACACTAATACAATGTTCCCAATTTGAGACCTCCCGAGTCAATCTAGCAAAGTAGGTTGTACCCTCCGAAATTGACAGTCCAAACAATCAAATAACATTGTTGTAAATAATATGATAAGTGTCACATGTCATGATCCCAACTTGGACAACCTAGATACGACCGCCATGTAAAGTGCTATAGTACATTAATAGCATGTCTCCAATACAAGGTGTAACCCATGCATCTTTGATGAACAACACTTACATACCTATAAGTATAAGGTAGATCATGTTGGAAAATGCACACTCCAATGAGAAATTGTAGGTGATTGAAGGTATTTTCATTGATGGAAACCTTACAATCATATGATACTAGCAGGCACTGGCACCGACAAACTCTACACCGACATACAGTTCACCGACACCAAAAAGAAAGATTACCGGCACCATGGCCGATAGGAATTTTGTATTTAATTGTAAAACTTTTGTAAGCCGACTTGGCGGATTGTAATATGACTCATATAAGTATGAGATCATTCTAGATCATTTAGCAGACATAGAAGGAAGGATTAATGTAGACCTAATATGCGAATTGTAAGGCAGATATTGGATAAGGATTTATGTATATTGTAGAGCTTAAACCGGTACTGAATCTGGCATAGTAGATGCTGATCTAAAGTAGTACAAGACATTGGATTTGTATAATCCATTTTGTAAGTCAGTGAGACTTCTTTTGTAATTGAGCAGTGAGCTCTAGGCACTTGGCCTTCCTGCATGTGCAGGCCCCTATTGTACCAGTAATATTCCCTTATTGGCTAGTAAGAGAATATTGTGGGTCACAAATCCCATCGAGGCTTTTCCCACACTGGGTTTCCTCATTAAAATATTGTGTTATGGTGTTTCTTTCATGTTGTGGTTGTTATTCTCATTTACTACATTATTTTTGGTTTACCGATACACAGTTTTGAAATGCCTTTCATTTTATAATTCAAGAAAAATCATATACGGTCAAATATTGATTCACCCCCCCTCTTAGTATCTTTGGGAATCCTAACAATTGGTATCAGAGCCTGGTCCTCTATTTTCAAAAGCCTAATAGCCTGAGGAAGATCTTGACATTGGTAGAGATGGAAAACTTGAGAAAGCAATTGGAAACAACTCTTTCAGACTATGATGCAGTTAAAGTGAAGAATATCAAACTTGAAGATGATCTAAAGGCTGCACAGGATATTATTTGAGGACTTCAAGAAAATTTCACTATAGCAAGAAACAAAAGAAGAGAACTTTGTGAAAAAATGCAGAATGATGAAGATGAAAAGGAAACTCTCAATGATTTGGTGAACAAACTAAGACAAGAAAACAATACAATGAAGAATGAGATGCAGGACATGACTATGAGATTTTGTAAAGAGATTGAAAATCAGAAGAAGAATGAAGATGAATTGGTTAGAAGACTAAATGATGCTAGAAATGAAAACACAAGACTTAGTCATGAAAATGATATGCTAAAGACAGATCTAATTCACTTAAAACATGACAAAACTAAACTCATGAGACAGAAAAATTTCTTGGAAAATGAGTTGGCTACTGCAAATCAACACAAGGAGAAATTCAAGAAAAGTTCAAAAGAACTTGATGACATGCTGAAGAATTAGAAACCTAATGGTGATACAAATGGCCTTGGCTTTGAAGTTGGTGAAAGCTCTGGTACTGCAAACAATCATGATCATAGCAAACTGGTAAGACAACCTAATGCTTACAAATTTAATGGGAAATGCTTTAACTGTAACAAGTATGGTCATAGAGAAAATCAGTGTAGATCTAGAAATTATCAGAACACTAATATACCCACCGGTCAATATTCTAAATGCAACAAAGTTGGTCACAATTTAGAAAATTGCAGAATGAATGTAAGATGTTATGTTTGTGGAAGATTTGGACACTTATCTAATCAATGCAAAACACATATTGGCATAGGATATGCGAAAGCTATTCAGAAAAACAATGTGACTTGTTATGCTTGTAACAAGATTGGACATATTGCAAAATTTTGTAGAAGCAAGACATCACCGACAAATAACAAAGGACCCAGCTTGAAAGGTAAAGAAAAAGTTGAAGAGGTAAAGCAAGAATTCTCAAAGCAATGGATCAGAAAGTTAGATCAGAATGTTGATGGGAATAGTCCTCCACCAACAGAACAAAGTATCACTCTACCAGTAGGAGACTCTTCATCTAATTGAAGGAAAATCCTTTGGGGGTTTAGCAACAACTTGAAAAACATGCTAATATACCCTCGGTTGATGGTGAGAAGTTGAATTACTTCTTTACCGACAAATGAGTTAAGTTGTGACTTAACCGACAAGCATTAAATGTGGTAGTTGGAGAAAATAGCATTATAAAGTAAGTGTTTTGGCTCCTTTTTCTTTCACTGAACATTCAAATCTCTCGAGAGCGCGAAAATTCTAAGCAGTGACATCCATAGTGAGAAGGAAGCAAATCATTCAAGAACACATACCTAAAGGCAGATTAAGGTATTTATAACCATGACATCCTCCTCTACTCCTGAATTCATTGCAAACCCTATTATTGTAGAAGAATTTAGTGCCCTAGACCCGTGTTTAAGATCATTCCCGACATTGCAAAGAAAGATGATACCCTAGGGGCATTCTCTCAAATTCCTAAAGGAGTAGTATATGTTGAAGACCCTAGAATGTACATACATTGTCACATAGAAGAACTAGGAGATGAAGAAATCAAGAATATGTATTAGACTATTTTATGTGATGAATCTGGAAACATCAAACAGGAACATAAGATAGTGGAAACCCTAGGTTTTACTAAAATCCTTAGTATTTCAGATTTTTCGAAGGATGTTATAAGGATTGTGCTAAGCAGAGCGCATGGCGAATTATTTTGGTTGGATTCAATTCATAAGATCATGAAAGAAGCAGTTAGGGCAGTAACAGGCTTACCCTCCACTGGTAGCGAGCTTGACAAAACTAAGAAGGTCTCTAATGACATTGTAAAGATCCTAACCGGTGCAACTTTTGACAAGAGATCACTTAGAGTCAATGATGTTAAAGATGTAAATGTCAAATTCATTAGCATGGTACCTGGCTACAAAGCCACTCATACAAACAAACTAAACTCAATCTCTAGCTTGTGTATTAAAAGTTCTTATGACTTAGTAAAAAACAATGCTAAGATTGACATCTGTGAATGGCTGAAAGATGAACTAATAGAAAACCCAAAGAAAATCAAAGGTGACAAGAAGGGAACCTTCAGATTTGGCAACCTACTTGTAAGCTTAATGTTGTATATCACCAAGGAAGTACCTGGTACTGGAAGAAAAGACTTTGGATTTGATATACCGGTAGGAAAACAACTACTGAACATACTGAACAAAAAACAAAGATAAGAACATCAATGAATATTTCCAAGCATTTAAGGCAAAGATGAAATCTAGAACAAGACTGTCCCAAGCTATTGTTGACAAATACAAAGATGACATATGCTTTGTGGTAAAGAAAGATGAAATCTGGATGGAAGCAGTTATCCCAAGAACTATTTGGGTAGCCAAAATGGGATATGAAGCTGATGAGAATATTATTGAGACATATGCAAAAGCTCTATTTGAGGCACCAAGAAAACTAGATGAGAAATTCTTTGGCAATGCTGAAACAATTGAGAGTGGTATTCAATCCTAGAAAAGAGTTAAGAAAACTGAACAAATAGTGAGGAAAGGTACAAGACAAGCTAAAGCAATTAAGGAAGATGTATTGAAGCAAACTGGTATCAAGGAAAGTGAGTTGGAAGGACTTCAACCAGAAGCTCACCTTTCACCGGTTGCAACTTCTTTTGAAAGTGATATACCGGCTGAATTCAAAAGGGTAGTAAGGAAAAGAAAACCTTCATCAACACCCTCACCTACACCCAGAAAAACAAGACAAAAGTAATAGGTTGTGAGGCCTCCAGTTAAGAAGTTAACTAGAAAGAAGAAGAAGGTAAAACAGGATATTGGTCCACTGGACAAACTTCTAAGTGAAATAACTGAGGATGGAAAGCTGAGAAATATTAGCAAGTTGTATAACACACTTTCCACTTATGATAAAGAAAGCATAGAGAATAGTGTAATATTACACTTGGACATATACAAGAAATGTTTGATGGAGATTGTTGATGAAATAGCCACTGATTTATACAGAAGACTAGAAGCTAGAAGGGTAGCTATTGTTGAGCTAGACAAAAACATAAAAATAGAACAATTGCTTGCAGTTCACCTAGTGAACTCCACTAAAGAGATAGATGAATTAATCAACAAAGCCAATCGGACAGTATTTTCAACCGGTCATCGACATGTTACACTTATGGTAGGAAGAGTGAATGAAAATTTAGAAGAGACTGCGGATCAATGGGATATATTCTTTGTTGCAAAAGAGGAACAAGAAGAACTTAAAAGACCTAAGACCATCAGAGTCTATCAAAAGGACAAGGATAAGTGGAAAGGTAAGGTAGGTAGACCTCCAAGCCTAAAAATAACTGATAACTTACCCCCACCTCTTTCTGATACTCCACCAGTAGAAACCATTGACACACAACCGGCAACAGAGAGTATGGAGACTCCTCATGAGGATACAAATCCCGAGTCTGAAATTTTGTACACTATGAACATAGACACCCAAGACGTAAATATTGTGGTAGATAAGGAATCAACTGAGAAGACAAATGTGGCAACAGAGCCACCAACTGAAAATGTTGAAATTGATAACATTGGAATTGGGGAACAACAACAAACTAAAGAATCAAATGATCCCCCAGGCACTGGGAAGACAGAGACCACAGATGTGCATACTGTTGCATCTACTGAGCCACCGACAACTACAAAAATTGAAAAACCAACTGAGTCACCGACAGTAGACAATGCAGAGGTGAATACAGAGAAACCGACAGTGCATACTGAGACTACATCAGAAAAACCGGCAATTGAGAGCACAAAGAAACCCACTAAGGCACAGGTTGAGAAACTGGAACAAAAAATGTTAGAGTCACAGGTTCAAAAAGAGACAATGCCCAAAGTGGAAATGCAAACTCAAACAAATCCTCCTGAGAAAGAGGAAAGCAAAGTTATTACTACAACCGGCAGCATGGAGATTGTGAAAACAGTTGGGCAGACATCTGGTACTTCAATGACATAATTCAGACCAACGAATGTGACAGAGGTACTCTTGGATTCAATAAATAAAATAACAGAGTGTAATGCACAAGCTTACAAAGCTATAGATGACATATTACCAATTTTGAAAATGATAGCTCCAAAGTGTAACATAGATAATAAAGATTCTTTGAGCCAATTAGACACATTGTCTAAATATATAACCGGCAATATAATTACACTAGACCAGATAAATGAAGATACATTCAAAGAGAAAATGAATAAGGAGAAAGAAAAATTCTTTGAGGAAATAGTGAAGAAGAATAAGGAACAAATGGAAACCTTATTACCGACACTAGGAGAAACAATTTTGGATTTCAAGAAACTGTACAGAGATACCTGCAAAACCGATATTTTGACAGAAGACAAATTCAGAGATCAGCAAAGCACAAGATGAAATTAACAATATTGATGACAATTTAATAGGAACATCAGATCCATTTTTGGAAATTGAAAAGAACATTGCAGATCTTGATGAGTAAATTGAGAAGTTAGAAAAAGATAAAGAAAAGATAAAGGTTAAGGCAAAGGATTTAAAATGCAAACTAGGTCCTAAACTAGATTACCTCATTTCTTTGAGAAAAGAAATTTTTGAGGCTTTAGTTCCCAGACTTAAGACACCGAAAGAGAAAATGCACATACTCACCAGTATAATTTAGAGAATAGAAGCGGCATTAAAGGACATCAAGAGGTTCAGCGACAGTCAAAATTTTGCATTGGCAGACATCTACCAAATTGTAACCCACCGGTTACAAGGATCTAGGCAGGGACCACACTCCACTGACAGTGAATGACAACCTTTGTCATTGATGTCAAAGGGGGAGTAGTGGAGATGAGAAAAATGATCAGAAGAAGGATATCATCAACTCAGGGGGAGCACACATTTTGATAACACAGTTTTGGTAAGACAATTTTGGCAAATTCTTTTTGGACACTTTTTTGGATTTTTCTCATGAGTGTTGCCATCAATGCCAAAGGGGGAGATTGTTGGAAAATGCACACTCCAATGAGAAATTGTAGGTGATTGAAGGTATTTTCATTGATGGAAACCTTACAATCATATGATACTGACAGGCACCAGCACCGACATACTCTACACCGGCATACAGTTCACCGACACTGAAAAGAAAGATTATCGGCACCATGGCCGACAGGAATTTTGTATAAATATATTTTGTGTTTAACTGTAAAACTTTTGTAAGCCGAATTGGAGGATTGTAATATGACTCATATAAGTATGAGATCATTGTATCTATCATTTAGCAGACATAGAAGGAAGGATTAATACAAACCTAATATGTGAATTGTAAGGCAGATATTGGATAAGGATTTATGTATATTGCAGAGCTTAAACCGGTACTGAATCTGGCATAGTAGATGTTGATCCGAAGTAGTACAAGACATTGGATTTGTATAATCCATTTTGTAAGTCAGTGAGACTTATTTTGTAATTGAGTAGTGAGCTCTAGGCACTTGGCCTTCCTACATGTGCAGGGCCCTATTGTAACAGTAATATTCCCTTATTGGCCAGTAAGAGAATATTGTGGGTTACAAATCCCACCGAGGTTTTTCCCACACTGGGTTTCCTCGTTAAAATATTGTGTTATGGTGTGTCTTTCATGTTGTGGTTGTTATTCTCATTTACTGCATTATTTTTGGTTTACCGGTACACAGTTTTGAAATGCCTTTTATGTTATAATTCAAGAAAATTCATATACCGGTCAAATACTGATTCAGCCCCCCCTCTTAGTATCTTTGGGAATCCTAACAGATCATCCTACAAATCAACATGTACCACCGGCTTGAAAAATAGCTATATGCTCCCATGCTCAGACTTGAAGAGTTTGATACCACAACTGACTGACAGTGCACCCAAATATGTAAGTGTGTCCATCTGATAATAGAACATGGTCAGAACACATGTGCCCCAAGTATAAACTCAACTATCTCCTATCATGTCAGCCAATACCATCCCCCAACCCACCGAGAATCCATGGTTCCATCGATCTAAAACCAAGGTACTTGCAATCAAAGTGCATAAAACAATACTGACATCATCATACTCGCTCATTATATGATCCCATCAAATCTCATAAAGCACCTCAATCTCATGCTCATCCATCTAATACTCATAGAAATCACACAAGGCAACTATCCCTACTTGCCGATTATATGTCACTCTCTCCCCATGAATGGGAATGTGCAAAATCCACCACAAATCCTCAAAGATCATAGATGCCTCACCAGTCAGCAAATGGAACAAACATGTATCTGAGTGCCATCTCTCTACAAGTGTTGTGATCAAGCCCTTGTTGGTTGTAACCTCGAGCATGAAAATAATATGATATAACCCTACATGTTGAAAGAAGGTGTGCTCCCCATCATCTAGGTGATGGCGCAATGCAAGGACCTTAGGCCTATTCTCATGCGCACCAAGAATAGGAAGAATACCCTGTAAAAACGTGTAATTATGAGCCTAACCCTACCTAAAATCCTCAAAAGCCTCATGCACATGTCAAATTTCATGCCTAACTTGATACATTTTACAAAAATAGCAATTGCGAAATTCAAAATCTACACATGGATATTTTATAATCAAATGCAAAATCCTACAACAAATACGAAATGTTTATAACATATACAAAATGGTTATCACAAATGCAAAATTTTAATATTAGTTATGACATGCTTAATACAAATGTTGTACCTTTACAACAATTGCGAAAAAATCGAGACACTTTTAAATCCACATTCACATGTGAAATGGTTAACAAATGCAAAGAAGAAATAATGAATGTGAAACACAAATTACAAATGCAAAATGTTTAAAATTCTGACATCGGAGAAAAAAATTTCAAAGTAAAAGTTAGGGCATAAATTGACAAGAAGGATCAATGTACTCACCTCGGCACTCAAGCCCTCTAGTTTGTCGAACGTATGAACTCACTTGGACAAGAGTTGTCACCTACCCATGCCCTCAATCACTCCTTAAATGCTCACAAATCACTAAAAATTTGCTCTGAACTCAAGAATCTCCAAGGATGCAAATGAGCCAAATGAACCCCAAACTTCCTATTTATAGCCAATTGGGAGCCAAAATTAGGATTTTTCACCCTTACGATCGCAATCAAAATAACCTTTGAATGTCGTGTAGGTTAGTCAAATGAACTCAAAACTTTACCAACTGGAAACAAGTGATCCTAGTCATATTATCTTTAAATTGGTCTTTAAATTAGAATTTTTCAACCAATTTTCTGAGGGGGCATAATTATATCCTACCATCGTCGTGGCATACTGGAGCAGAATTTTTTTCACTTTTTCTTTGTAACACCTTAAAATGCATTGTCTCAAAGAGGGGCAAAATGTAGACACCCAAAATTGTCTCGTTAATAACATTGCTAATTATTTCTCTATATTAGTTAAATAATTTTAAATAATTTTATTTTATTCCTCCAGATCAATACTCATATTTTTCATCACAAACTAATTATTCAATTTCTATCTATATCATTTAAGCAACCCCTTCCTCTTTAAATTAATTAAATAATTTTATTATTTAATTAATTACGATTTTTTACCTTAATTAAATGATTTTTATTATTTAGTTAAGTTCAATTTCTAGTCCTTCCATAATTAAATAATTTATCTAAATTATTTAATTATCTAATTATTTCCTCCAAATTAAATAAATTATGAAATTTATTTAATCTAATTTCCTTTCATTTCAAATAAATCAAATTTCCCCCAAATTTAGATTTCATTTAATTTCTCATTAATTTGCATTTCATTTGACATTTTTCAAAATCAAAATTAAATTAAATTACATTTCATGCTGATTTCCTACATCACATGTCATTTATCTAACTGCCACAGACTTGGAGTCTAACTCTCAATCAACTTTTTCTAACTCTCGATCACTTTTTGTAAATAACCAATCAATCCAATTAACTATTCAATCAAATTTCCTCACTGATCAATCAATTTTGTGACTTTCAATCAAACCAATTAACTCTCTTTTTTGGTCACCATGGGGATATCCCCATGACCTAGCCAAGTGCTCAACCTACCTTACCTTGGTCTTATTGTATTGCAAACTAGTTAACTCTTCAATCAATTCAATTGATCTCTCAATCAGATTAGCAATTTTCTCCTATCAACTCGTCACATGAAATCTCAATCGTTGATTGATTCAGTTCTTAAATCAATCTCAGTCATCCAATTAGACCTTCCAAAATCTATAAATTTAGCATCAATATACCACAAGAAGTGGAAGAACAATGGAAGAAACACACTCAAATTAAACATGGGGTTTTCAATAGTTCTAATTTGTTTTCTTGTTAAATTTATGAGCATACTTTCATTGTGTTGTATTCGGAATTAGTTAATTAGAAAGGGTTTTAGTGGTTAACTTGTTTAATCTAATTAGCAAAGATGATGAATTTTTGTGCATACACTTACCACATACATAATGAGACATGAAGGGTCATGCATAAGGAGATCAGATTTGGGAGGAGAAAAGATGTCCATTTGGGGTTCTAAACAATCACCACAAGCTTCAAAGCACTCAGAATGTGTAAAGACTAAGTGGATTTGAGTGCGGCACCAATGAGGAGTCACTTGAAAAGTCATTTATTATTTTATTATGTCTATTGGCTATTCATTCTTTGAGGCATGGGTTTTTGGAATTGGTTTTGGCCTCTTGTTTTGGGAAAACAATAGTTGTTTTCCCTCTCTCATTTTACTATAAATTCGAGCCAAGACATAGTTGTTTAATCATCAGTTGGTCATTGTTTCCAAGTAGTTCTGGGATCATTTTGAGAAGTGTATTATTGTTGTGTTCTCTATTTCGAAGAATAATAATATGTGCTTGCCCTCATTCCTTGGTGGCGCTTTTTCTCGAAAGTATTTCTCCACATAAATCTTGCATCTCTTTTGGTATGGTTGTTTTTATATTTATGTTGAATGGTGCAATAACATGTTGATTTCAAATTTAGTCTTAGATTTGGAAATATTTTTAGATTTGTAATCACATAAGAAAGTTAGTATTTCAAGCTTTCTTCACCTTGTTTCTCAACATTTAATATCAGAGCTAACGATTATGCTAAGAGGGGGATGCCTTTCTCTTTAAGTGTTGAAGCTTTTTTGTTGTCATGGGAGCTTTTGTTGTGTGGTTTTGCAGATTTAAGAAGACAATTGAAAGCCACGGCTTCTAATTCTTGCACAAATATTAAGAAAATGAATGGCACTAACTACGAGATGTGGAAACTAAATATGAAAGGTCTTTTGGAGGAAAGCAATCAGTGGTTGCTAATTTCACATGAAAATAAACAAGAGGACTGTACTTTGGATGATGATACTTGAAATAAATAATTGGACAAGAAGGCATGGGGAACTATTCAGTTGTGTCTTACCGATTATGACCTCTTGAATGTCTCCATAGAAAACACTACATACAAGTTGGGGAAGAGGATTGATGACTTTTATCAATCTAAAGTTTGTCCAGTAAGTTATATCTGAAAAAAAGGTTATATCTTTGAAAATGAAAGAGGGTGAATCTATTATAGATCATTTGAATGCTTGTAATTTAATTATAAATCAGCTTGTATTAGTGGATGTTAAATTAGAATATGAAGATAAATGTATCTTATTTATTTTCTCTTTGCCTGAATCTTGGGAAAATCTTATTGTTGCTATTAGCAGTGATAGTATAGAGCCAAATATGGACAACTTTATTGTCATACTTCTTTCAGAAGAAGTGAGAAGAAATTCTATGAATTTTGACACCCAAGATGCCTTGCATGTGCGAGGAAGGTCTGAAGAGAAAGGACCTAAAAGGGATGAAAAGAAAGAGAAGTCTAAAGGATGATCAAAGACCCCTGGAAAGAGAAAAGTGTTGGAATTATGGGGAAAGAGGACATGTGTAGAAAAAATGTAGAGTTAAGAAAAATAATGTTGATTCCTCCATAGAAAAGTCCTACGATGATGATTTTGATGCTTTGTTTCTTTCTGCTAACACTGTGGTGATGCTTGGCTTATAGATTCAAGTGCCTCCTACCACATGACGCATCATGATGAGTGGTTTTACTCTTACAAAGCATATAATAGAGGAGATTTTTTCCTTGGTGACAATAGTATGAAGAAGGTTGTTGGTAAAGGAAAGGTAAAATTATGTTTAAATGATGGAAGAGTAAAAACCATTGATAATGTTCTACATATTCCAAGGCTTGCAAGACATCTTTTTGTATCCAAGTTAAATGATTTTGGAGTGCATATGATATTTGACAAGTCTGGTTGTAAGTTGGTAAAAGTGAATTTGTTGATAGCTAAAGGATTTCAAATAGGGACCTTGTTTAGGCTTATTGTCTCTACTTTTTGTAACTCTTCCAATGTAACTAGCAATGAAAATATATGTATAATGTTGCACCAAAGATTGTGTCACACTGGTGAAAAAGATCATAGGACCATTCTAAATAAAAATCTGTTTGATGGTGTCTTAAATTATTTTGTTGGCAAAAATGATTTATGTGAGCATTGTGTGTTTGGTAAATAGAATAGATCGTCATTTCTTAAAGGATTCTATAAGTAAAAGATACCATTAGAGATTATTCATTCAAATGTGTGTGTTCCAATGGATGTTTCTTTAGGTAAATCCCGGTATCATGTTTCCTTCATTGATTATTTCTTGAGATACATTTGGATTTATTTCATGCATTCTAAAGCTAAATCTTTCACTAAATTTAAAGAATTTAAGGTCTCGGTGAAAAATAAATCAGATAATAAGATAAAGTTCTTAAGGATTGACAATGGGGTGAATATTGTTCAAGAGAATTTGATGAATTTTTTAAGAATGCAGGTATTGTTCGGTAGAATACTACTCCTTACACTTCCAAACAAAATGAGGTAGCAGAAAGAATAAACCAAACCATAATGGAAAGAGCTAGGAAAATGTTGAGTGGTGCTAAGCTTGATAGATGCTTTTGGGTAGAAGTTGTTGGTGCTAATTGTTATTTGATTAAAAGATCTCCTTGTTCAACTCTTACTAAAAAAACTTTGTGGAGAGGTAGAAATCTATCGATTGTGTTGGTTAACAAATTTGTCCTTTATCAAGATCTTAATTCTCCACTTAACCTCTATTACCCTTTAAAGACAAATTTGCAACCACGCGGTTGGATAAATGAAAATAATTCGTTATCCTCTAAATTAAGGTACAACTCCCTTCAAAGATCTTCAACGAATTAATTAAATCTATGAGTTCATGTATACTTTTAACCTAAAAGCATTAAAGGTATTCATCTCCATACATCAATATTTTATGAAGATGCAAAATACTCATATATCAATCTAGGAAAGTAGCTCAGTGAATATCTTAACTGGTCCAACTCAATGTACAAAAAAGAAAGAAGAATTTTTAACTCCTAACTTTGTAACTATTTTCAATATGAGGAATGAGATCAATTTGAACAAGAATTCATTAACACAAAAATAAATTCCTCAGATTCTAACACACAGATTCAAACTGTCAAAATCGTTTTCATATATTCTATTCACAAATGAATATCTTTCCTCATATCTTCAAAAATAGATAAAGTATCAAGAGCTTATTTCCATCCACTAACAAAAATTCTCGGACCTTTTTAGAGTATCAGAAAATAGTTTTTTTAGCCACAACCTGGCTAACAGTTTAAAGAGGGAAACACGGAAACTCAAGATTTCCACCTCGAAGTTTTTGAGAAATTTACTTAAAATTAAAATTAAAAATTGAATCTTCCATAACTAATGATAAGAAAGTAGTTATGAATCTTTCTGATTGGGCTCAGCAATTCTGACAATTGTTGTATTCTTCCATCCAGTGTAAGCAATGGAGAAATCTCGAATTGAGGCACCATGAGGGAGTCCCATGTGTGTCATCCTCTGCTTCCAGACCTCTTTTTCCCTACGAACCTGTGTGACTTTGTCGGAATTACTGTCCAGGTGTTCAATGCATAAAAAATAGAAGAGATTCAATCTTTGCGATGGTGGACAAATCTTCCGAAACTAAGTACTTTGCCTCTTTGACATAATAAATTTTGCCTTCAAATGATTTTGTTATAACCTCTGCATCTTCGAGGGTCTTACCATAATCTTTTAGGTACTTGATTCGGATGCACACAAGTTCATTTTGCCTTGATGCAACTAATTCTATGATCTAATTCACTAGTTTTGTTAATTCCTCATAGGCTTGCTTTATTAGGGAATTCCTCCATTCAATGTTCCTCTAGCAAACATATAGAATACTTACATCTAAGCCAACTACAAATGTTTTTCAGTGAGAAACTTCATTACTCCATAGTTTTGTACTTCTCGCATCTATGCTTCTTTTGCTGCCCATTTAGCTTCTTCTTTTTTTCAATTCATGATTTCAGCTTCCAATTCCTTCATTACCATTAACGCCCCATCATAAACTCTGCTCAAGTTGATAAAATATTTTGCACCTGATTTCTGAATTCCTTCTAACCACTCCATCACAGTTTATGTAACGAGCTTGCATTTCTATAGTTGTTCCAGAGTCGTTTGGTTAGTAGGTGATTTAGGGTCAAAGGATGTTGGAAGCTACGACAGAGGTTGAGGATTTGGATTGTTAATGGGTTCGATATACTATGCTATTCTCCTTAGAATTTCCTTCATCTCATTCTTATCCCTTTTTTCCTTCCATGTTCTATTAAGTATTTTCTTGGTCGATGTTTCAAGATGATATTCATCAACCGCTCGAGTTCTGACACCAAGATTTAGTTTTTCAACTGTGAAATCCTTTGCAGTAGGGCTAGCAACAACTTCATCTGTATTTGGGCAGGCAATTTTTGTGGTCCAATTACCTGTACTGTCATCAAAATCAATTTTGGAGATTGTTTTAAGCTTCTTGGCCTTGGGAGTCTTTCCCAGACATTTACTTACCATATCCTCCAATGGAATTGAAGTAGGGGCTATGTTCCTTTTCTTATCACTTAGAGTATTTTCTAACTACAGAGGTCATGTGTGCATATGAGCTTTATCAGAACCATATAGGATGACCACTAATGAGCTTAATGAGCTCAAGATGTAGCTTGAGGAACTCTTAGAGAAAGGTCACATTCATCCTAGCGTCTCCCCTTGGGACACACAGTCATCTTCGTAAAGAAGAAGGACAAATCCCTTCGATTATGTATGGATTACAGATAGTTGAACAAAGTGACCATTGAGAACCGATACCCTTTCCCTAGGATCGATGACTTATTTGTTCAACTTCAGGGTGCCAAAGTATTTTCTAAGATAGATCTGAAGTCAAGGTACCATCAGTTGAGGATAGTAGAGAGCAATATCCACAAGACCTCTTTATGTACTAGGTATGGCAACTATGAGTTCACAATGGTTCCATTTGGTCTTACAAATGCTCCAGCTATCTTCATGAGTCTCATGAATGGGGTATTTTGCACTTTTCTTGACCGATTTATGATTGTGTTCCTTGATGACATATTGATATATTCTCGGAATGAGAAGGAGCACGAGGATAACTTGAGGAAGGTATTGCAGTTCTTGAGAGATAACTAGTTGTATGGTAGTTTGTCGAAGTGTGCATTCTTTAGATCAAAAGTCAGATATCTAGGACATGTTATATCCGGTGATGGGATCTTAGTTGACCCATTGAAGATCAAAGCTATTATGGATTGGTTGGTGCCAACTAGTGTGACAGAAGTCAAGAGTTTTATGGGTCTAGCAAGTTACTATAGATGCTTCGTTGAGGGGTTCTCTAGGGTTGCACATCCTATTACATCTCTTCAACGTAAGGGAAAGAAATTTCAGTGGACAGAAAGTGTGAGAGGGCCTTTCAGGAACTCAAAAAGGCACTTACTAGTGCACCTATTCTTGGTGTGCCAGATCCCTTAGCCGATTTCATGGTATGTATAGATGCTTCCTTGGATGGTTTAGGAGCAGTCCTTATGCAGGATGGTCGAGCTATAGCGTATGAGTCTAGGAAACTTAAGACTCATGAGCTTAACTACCCTACTCATGACCTTGAGCTTGCAGCAGTGGTGCATGCACTTGTGAAGTGGATACACTTTCTTTTGGGTAATCATTTTGAGCTTCATTCAGATCATCAGAGCTTGCAGTACATATTTACTCAACCTAATCTTAATGCTCGTCAGAGAAGGTGGATGGAGTTTTTATGTGAGTATGATTTTGATGCTCACTACATCAAGGGGAAAGAAAACATAGTTGCAGATGCCTTGAGTAGGAGACGTCATGCGATATAATCCATGTCTATAGACACAGATTTGAGAGATCGTATATTGCAACAGTTGCCAAAGGATGAGTGGTATTTAGAGGTATGCCTGGTAGTGCGATCTCAGGAGACCATGGAAGGGAAGTATGCAGACTATTCATTAGAGTTTGATGGACTACTATGCCATAGAGGGTGCATCTATGTACCTTCTTCGAGAGGGTTGCATGATTTCATCATGATGGAGGCTCATAGATCTCCTTATGTAGCACATCCCAGAGTTAAGAAAATGCATGCAGATTTGAGACAATTATATCATTGGCCAGGTATGCAAAAATTCATTGTTGTACTAGTACCCTGATTCGTTGAGTGTCAGAGAGTCAAGGTGGAACACTACTATCCAGGTGGGTTGCTCCAGTCTCATGCGATACCAGAGTGGAAGTGGGATACTATATCGATGTATTTCATCATTGGTCTTCCTATGTCATCGTATTGTCATGATGTCATCATGGTGACAGTTGACAAGTTGACCAAAGTGGCCCACTTCTCACCAGTTCAGACTACCTTCATAGCACCGGTAATGGTACAGGTATTCTTGCGAAATATTGTTAGACTTCATGGCATTCCACACAAGATTATTTCAGACAAATATTCCCTCTTCACTTCTTCGTTTTGGAAGGCGTTGCAGGCAGCAATGGGTACCAGACTCAACTTTAGCACAACCTATCATCTGGAAATGGATGGACATACAGAGAGGGTAAACCAGGTGTTAGAAAACATGTTCCATATGTACGTCATGGATCATCAGACCAGATGGGAAGAGTACCTTCCTTTGGTAGAGTTTGCCTATAATAATGGGCATCACACTTCTTTGGGGATGCTATCTTTTTAAACTTTGTATGATAGACCTTGTAGGACACCTTTGAGTTGGGACCACATTGAGGATAGAGTAGCTATTGGTCCTGAGATAGTTCAAGATATAGAGTGGCAGGTGGATTTGATTAGACATTGCCTTAGAGAGGCATGGGATAGACAGAAGAAGTATGCAAATGCGAAGAAGATAGATCATAGCTTCATGGTTGGGGACAAAATCTTCTTGAGAGTGTGATCTCGTAAGAGTCCAATCCATTATGGAGAGGGGTCTAAGCTCGCACCTCGCTTTATTAGACCATTTGAGATCCTTGAGAGGATAGGACCAGTTGTTTATCGTTTAGCTTTGCCACCTAGCCTGTCATGCATCCATTATGTGTTTCATGTGTCAGTACTGAGAAAATATATTTATGATGAGTCTCATATTCTAGATTGGGATGCCTTGCAGGTGGAGTCGGATGGGCAGTTGGCTTTCGAGCCCATTCGCATTTTGGCTCGCTAGACACTGGCTCTTCGAGGCCGAGAGCTGGACTAGGTTAGGGTCCAGTGGGATTGTTATGATGAGGTTACCGCATCATGGGAGGATGCAACACGGATGAGATCTCAGTACCCCCATCTTTTTGATGAACTCCATGAGGAAGTTCATGCCTAGAGGGGGAGGGTGTGAGCCCCTACCTCGAGCTGTCATAGCATTGCAGTTATTTTTCGTGTTATGGACTGTTATTGATACTTTATTTTGATGCATTATGGACATAGATTCTATATGATCTAGTGATTGGATAGCATTGATATGGTGTATGTCATTTATCTCTGATTTGCAGTACTTTATTTATGATGTTAGAAATTATGGATGCATGCTTTATGAATGATTGAATTTCATGATGATTATGATGATGTCATTGAATAAATTATTTTATGTGAATTTTATTGGATAATTGGTAATTTGATTATTATAATTGAAATTTTATGCAAGTGTCTGAATTGTATTCTTTTCATATGTTAATATTATATGTGATTATTTGGGATTACTAATGTGCAAAGTGAGATGTGCAGGAAAACTAATCCATGTGACCATGGAAACTATTCAGAGAATCAAGATAAACCTATGTGAATTTGTGAAGCCAAGGGTTGTCTATTTGGAGAGACCACCTCATGTGTAATGTGTTTAATTTGTAAATGTTTATGCTTGAATGTGTGTTTAAATTGAATTTGTTAAATTTGTTAATTCTAAAAAGGGGACATTGTCATTTGTATTTAAGTATTGTATATTTGTATGGTGTCACTTGACACGTGTGTTGGTAGTGACATGTCCCTTGGAGGTAATTTGTTTAACCAATGCATTTTTCAAAATATCCTAGTATGGTCCCAAGAAAGTCTTGGATAGAGAGCTATTACAAAGGTCAACTCAAGGTTGACCCGTAGGTAAACTTTGGGTGAGTTTCTAGAGGGTCAAACTAACTCCTAAGGTTAGGTTAGGGGTATTTTTAAAGGTCCATATGTTATACCTATGGGTAAAGGTCAATTTTAGCTATGTGTCCACTTCTAGGTTACTATCAAGTCACCTCAAAAGTTGAGTTTTCTAAGATGGCCGAAATTCAACTTTTGAGGATTTCTCCTAGGTTAGACAACCTTCCAATTGAGTGATAGTTGCTCTTCCCTATTTTTCTTTTACCTTTTTGGGTTTCCCTTTTTAGAGAGTCTGTAAGAGGTTGGGAAGACCAACCTATGAAATCTCTCACTCTTTCCAAGAGGTTGGAAAGAGTGAGAAGAGTCTTCTTAAGGAAGGGTTTGAGAGGGAGAATTTTGATCACCCACTCTCCATTTTTGGACACTTAGAATTCTTGTTGAAGTTTTTGGTTTTCAAGAGTTGCATTTTTCTAAGTATGGAGGAGGAAAAAGAATAGTGGATTGGGAAGCTCTTCTTCAACTTCTCTTCATTTCCATTTGCAGGTTTAAGGTTGGTAGAAAATTCATCCTTGTACATGCTTTTATTGTCAATGTGAAAAAAAAGATTGTATGTGCTTTTGCTGGTTGTTTTCTTTGTAGTTTTGGGAAGTTCATCTTGAGTCCTTCCTTGTGTTTTTCCTTATTTGTTGAATGATTTATGTTTTTGGGTGTTTCAAGGACATACTCACCCTTAGGAGGGTAGAGTAGCCTTGGGGGTGAAGGGTTGCTTGATAGCCTAAGAGTGTAGAGACTCTCTTCTTGGAAGAGAGAGAGATACACAAGGGTTATGGGACCCTTGTTGGATTGTATTTTTATGTTTATGCAAAGGGGGTCATAAGGGGAGATTTTGGGCTTGTATGTCATGGGGGACATAAGGGTATTTTGGGACAAGTAGGTGACTTGTGGTGGTTCTATTTTGGTAGCCTTGTAAAGGCATTGTGTTTTCCTTATTGTAGATTCTCCTCTAGGTACTTGGTCCACCTTCACCCCACAAAAGAAATAGTCACTTGGTGACTTCGTTTATCCTTGGGTTGGGAGTTAAAATATTGTGAGTATTTGTGTTTTGTGTTTGAAATGCTTGTATCCCATTTAGCCTTGGTTCTCCTAGCTCGGGGGTGGCTTCATGTAAGTCTAGGTTAGGAGGTGAGCCTCCATGGTCACAACCTATAGATTCTATTGCAGGTTTGCTTGGGAATAAAGGATGGAGTAAAGTCTACTTGCAAGTTCCTATTTAATGTATTGAGTTTCAAAGTGAAAAAATTGTAAGCCCTCATTTGGTAGAAATGAAGAGGCTTGAGTTTGTAACCTTCCTATTTTTTGTGTAAAGGAAACAAAGAAAAAAAAATGTATATATATTTGAGTAGTTTCATTTCAAGAAATAAAAGAAAAGTGTTTGAGTTATTCCCTTATATTCATTTACTGCTTGAAATAAAGTAGGAATGAAATTTATTTCTGTTTTACTAGTTAATAAAAGATATGCATGTTAAAATGAAAAAATTTAGATAAATATTTAAGTTGTTTTCATTCTTTTAATCTTATCATCTCTACAAAATGAATGTTAGATGTGCATTTATTAATAAAAAGGAAATATTATTTTCTATCTTTAGTATAAACAAAAAGAAATGAATGTAAATATTTTTTTTAAGTGTTAGTTTAAATCCCCTTTAGTATATGCATCTTGCTATTTATATGAACAAATGAGAAATGTGAAAGATTTAGTTGCAGCTTTAAAATAAAGTATTTTTGTTAAATTTATAATTCTGGAAAAGAATATTCAACATTGCATTTCTATAAAACTTTACATTTAGTAAATTTGGAAATGCAAATTTTAGAGGAATTATTTAATCTATGCATTCTTATTTAAAATATAAAAAAATAAAAGAAAGTCATTCTGATTATTAAAACATACCTGCTCTAAGCTAATGTAAAAGAAAATAAAATGCAGATTTAAGTATATATATAGTATTACATCTAACTAAACTGTTGTATTTAGAAAAATAAATTAGATAAGTATGTTGCATATATATATATATATATATATATATATATATACTAAGAATGAAAATTTTGTTATTTCCATTCTGGTTCATGCAGGATAAAATCATTTATTTACTGTTATACATATATATCTATATTTAAAAATGTAAAATAAAAATAAATAAAAATGCTCACAAAAAAATGGGTTAATGCATTATGGCATGTCACAAGCCCCGCGGGTCACGACTACATAGTGGTCCCCAACCACTATGTGGGCCACGACCCACACAAGTGGTTGCACCCCCTGTGCGAGCCGCGACCCTCATAGCGGGTCGCGCCACTATGTGGGTCATGGCACCACCAATGGCCACCCTTCCAAATCCCCCCACTGCCTCTCTCTGCCTTTGTAACCTCGCCCTTCCACCGCCATGACCATGGCCTCTTTGCCTCCCTTCGGCCTTCCTTCGGCCATGAGCTCCGTTGCCCCTTCACCTGCACACACACATAGTCACACACACAAAAAATATAATGTCTTTGTTAAAATAAAACCCTAACCCAATTTCAGGTTAGGGTAAATGAATAGCAAAAAGTAAAAGAAGAGAAAGGCATAAGGATTTAAAATAAATCCTAGTTAGGGTTAAAATCAAAGAAATAAAATAATAAAGGGGGGAAAGTTCTTTTAAAATTTGAAATGGGAAAACCCCATTTGATTTAAGTTAATTATTTTAGGTTAGTTATTCTTTTATAGTTATTATGGGTTTAATTGGAAATGTAAATATTTATTTATATAGGCAATATTATACACATGTATGGGTAATTTTCTTAAAGGGTTTACTAATTGATATTTTAATTAGTAAATTGAGTAATTTTAGATTAAATGGGTAATTTAAATGTTGGATATTAACTATTTAATATTTAATGTTTTAGGGGAATTATTTTGACATTAATGTGAAGTTAATGTCTAGGAAATTATTATATTTAATTTAGTCAATTTTAATAGGCAAATTTTAAAACGATATTTACTATTGCTAAATTCATTATTTTTGAATACTATGGAAAATGTGATAACATTATTTTAATTAGTTTCAAAAGCAATTAAATACTATTAGGAATGAATATTATCTCTTGATTAGAAAATTGAAGAATTATTTGGGGGAAACTAATTAATTAATAAATAAAGTTGTGATGACTCCTTGGGTAAAATTATTTCAATATTAACAATGTAAACGTTATATTTGTTGTGTTAATTAAATTAACTTTAGGAACCCATTCTTTTAATGCATGAGTCAACCCTTAGTATAGACAAATTTATTTATCGCATCTTTTACCAAATAAAATCTAGTATTTTTGTGTTGTTTAAAAAAAAATTGTTGTTGCGTTTTTGCCCAAACGTTTGGGCATGACACTATACTTCATATCAATGTAAGCTAGTTGCCTGCATATTTCTATCAGAACCAGCATGTCAAAGACATACCTAGGCAGTTTATAAGGTTCTCCTTCAAAACCTCCTACCCTTAGGTAAGTGAACCTGGGAAATTGTATGAAGTAGCTACCATAAGTGCTTATCAATTGCATGGCTTCATCTAACAACCTTTTATGAATATTCCCCCTCAATTCAAACACCATCCTACCTAGAAATATATCATGCAACTTACGATAATTTTCACAAGACCTATGTTGCAAATGTGGGTGATATTCATATATTTTCATACCATCAATCCATGTTTCATGATGTAAACCAAACCACGACCTAACACATGCCAAAAAATACATGAGGTATGATGACATATAGAAGTTCTTATTACCAAAGCAAATCAAACCTTCATGAAGCCTATCTACAATCAATTCTGCACAATGAATATATCTGTTATCACCAAGGACGACCTGAATGAAGAAGTACATCCAGTCTTCCCAATAGAAAGCAATTTGGTTCCCCCTTACTCTATGTAAAATGATGACTATATCCTTTATCTTTCTGATCAAGTGTTCTCAGGTTAATGGACTCGGTAGGCGAGAACCTCTCCTTTGAAATTTTAACAGCTAGTTTCTTGCAATGACACTTCTATAGAATGATTTCTTCTCAGAGAAGAGCCCTTGAAACTTACAAACTGTCCAATCTTCATACTGCTCTTTCTCATGAATTTTCATCATAGCAGCAATGACCTCCCAACTAACTTTGAGTAAAACCTCACCATCCACACCTTTTATACATCTCTCAATAGGGTCATATCTATTCATGCACTCTAAAACCAGCTCAGGACATGACACTACTGGAGGGAAAGTCATTGCTTCTAATAACCCACTATCTAGAATCTTCTGCATTAAGAGAGAACTGGAAGAATTTTGTGCCCTTTCATGAAATTCATCTAAATCTACTGACAACAGGAAATTATCCCCTAACTCGGGCAAGGAGCAAACTAACCATGACTTATGGTTTGTCTTAGACTATTTTGGTGTCATTTTGGATTTACAAACAGGAAAAAACACAACAGGGGAGACAAACTGAACCAATAGAACTACCAAATAAAGCTTTCAAATATGAAATCACAAGAATGGAAGGAAGATTTTTAACTCACCTTTCATGCAAAGCTTTGAATTCAAAGGGTCATGAACATAAAATACCACCTGTGCAAATCCTTTACTTACCAAATTGGGCAAATGAAGAAGGTAAGTAATTTTTTTTAAAAACAAAGCAAATCTTGAGGACATGCCTAAAAATCAGCCACGCAATTTGCTACGATTTGTAACTGCATACTTATCCATGCCAAATTACTCTGAAAAGACTTAATTTTAACAATTCATTAATTACAAGTCTTTTCCCTTCAGGCCTTTCTTTTAAATGATTATTCTCAAGTACAGCTCTTCATCGCGACTCATTCCCTCGAGATTCACCTTTTGTTAGGCCCAATATGGAAAGCTAATGTACAGAGAGGGGAGGGGTGAATCAGTACTTCAATAATTTTCTTGAATAATAACTTTACTGTTATGCATAAACTGAATAGTGCAGTAACATAAAATAAAGTTAAAACAAATAGGTAACAATCATACATGATTGACTCCATAACACATATATTTTGGTTACGCAGAAACTCTTGGTTAGAGAGAAAAACTGCGGTGGGGATGGCACCCACAACTTCACTACTGCAATAATAAAGAATGCTTGGTTAGAGCTACATTTAGCTATTTCTGATAGCTTACCCTATTAGGAGTATCAAGATCTGTTAGATCTACCTTGCTAAAGGATTTTACAACATTTATTCTGAATGTTGCACCTAGTTAGAGGCTTTACAATTTATAGACTTGGTTAGAGTCTTTTACCTTGTTAAGGGTTTCTCTTTCAACTTCACAATATTACAATAAAATCATTACAAATATCTGCAACTTTACATCTAAAATATTATAGCAGATTCTATGTGCTCAGAATAAGATTACCTTGCTTATAGCATACCTCGGTAACCCATATAGTAACTCGGTAAACCCTTCTATTTACTCTGTTCTTTGACTATTCTCTGAAAACCTTCTCGATGACCTCTGTGTCTCTGTAACAGTCTTCCTACATTCATACATGCACACACCTTGCTCTTAACTCATGCTATATAAATAGATCTCTTAAAACGGTGATCCAATTCATTGCTTCGATCTTACAAACAAGATTTATTGAATGAATAACTGAACAAAATATTTCATTGGTTAGATTGATCTCAAAATCATACACAATCTTCTGGTGCAATTTCCAATGTAATAACGGTTAGATGTGCCTCGATCTTGTAACACGTTTTCATATGCATGTCTAGGTTCAATGTATCTGGTAACACATTTCACTCGGTGAATATCAACTTGGTGTGTCATCTTTATTGCTCGGTAGTCTCAAAAAGATACTCGGTAGACAACTCGGTGTATACTATGTTCTATAACCACTTTCTTCTGTAATCGACTAGATTGTGCATACCGACTTCTCTGTGTGTATACCGACTGCATGATTCGGTAGTACTAACCGACTAGAATGTATAGTATGACTTTGAATATAAAACTAATGGCAACTTGATAAGTAGTAACAATCTCCCCTTTTGACATTAGTTGAGATGTTTGACAAAAACTACTTTCAAAGTCATAACTCAAAAATCTATATACTTTGCAAAATGACTATAAATGACAATATATACAATAGTCAATGAAATAGTATAATCAGATATACTCCCCTTATCATTATACTGTACATAACTCTAATTTTGTATGCCTGGTTCTGTGCTTGTGTACTCTCTGCTTGCTCTGCATACTCTGCTCGGTATATTCCCCTTGTATACAATACTCAAAACTATATTATCAAAACTGTATCACTCCCTAAATATAGTATATTACCCCCCTTATGTAGTATTACTCCTCTTTTTTTGACAAACATTAAAAACTTAATTTCCATCCGGGGGCGGTAACTGATCAAAAATAGATTTATACTTCTTTCGGGCATCGGTGAGTGCGATTGAGAGTGCATCCTTTACACTTTCCATTAAAGAATTTTGTGCTTGAATATCATCCAATAGTGATATTAAGCCATCAAGAGTGCTTCCCTCTTGTGTAGTAGATAGGTGTGTAGCTCGGTGAATATGTTCTTGAACTGATGAAAGATGAGGAAGGAATAATGTCTGGAGGGTCATTATATCCATCCTAATCTTATGCTCTTCATTTATGAGTTCTAACTGTTGAACCATGAGCTGTTGAAGCTTGGTATAAAAATTCTGAACTGAATTTGGCTCTGTGGTTAACTTAGTTGAGAGATCGGTGATCTCTTTCTCAATTGCATCATTTTTATTCTTGATATCTTTAATGAATAAGGAAAATGTACAAAGTTTCTGAAATAAATAAATAATATGCTTGAGTTGAGGGGACAACTCAGCAATGAATTTGACAAGCTTGACTTTTCCTATAGCTAGAGCTTTTTGTACCTCTTCTATCATTTTTGTAGTAAGCTCTTTATCTTTTAGCTTGCTCAAGTACTCAGATGCATCAACTCCAGATGTTTCTATTTGATTAAGGATTTCATCCAGTTGAATGTGGATGGCTGCATCGGTTGACACTGTAGCTGATGGTAGCATTTTTGTTAGTAGTGTTTTCACCTTCTGTAGTACTTTATTCTTCTTTTGAATGGCCATCTATTTTCCTTGTTCGGCCTTTGCTTTGCATAGTTCACCAGAATCAATAAGTGCTTGCCCCTTTAATTTTGAGATATCCACATTGGGCAACACTATCGGTTTAGTTAAATCAACTTTAAAACTATGTTTTTTCACTTTCTTCTCTTTACCTTTGGTTGGTTGTACCAAGACAATTGCTTGTGAGGCTTGCTGACCCTCAGTAGGTTGCTCGGTAGAGGCAACACTTTGGTCAGTTTCTATAGCCGTTGTGGTGTCCTTGAGTGTCTCAGTATTGGGGGTCTCAGCTGTAACATTTTCAGTGCTTGACAGTGCTTGAGAGGTCTGATCTTTAGTTGTACCTTCTGTTGCTTCAAACTTGTGACCTTCGGTGCCTTGTGTTGTATCTTTAGGAGCTTCAGTAGAGACAAGTGGCTTGACTGGTGGATAAGGCTGAACTTGTACTATCACAGATTCACTAGATACAAGTTTTGCATAGGTAGTGCCTTCTATCATTTCCTACTCCGGTGCTTCTGCATCCATGACATCTTCATCAATTTGAATAGTGTCAGTCAGGTCTTGCTTGGTAGCATCAAGACCTTGCTTAGTGACATCAGGATCTTGCTCGGTGACATCAACAATTTCAAATTGAGATTGTTCACCGACATCTTTTAGTTTGAAGATTTCCTGCCACTTTGCTTTTGTCTCCTTTTCTACATCAATGTATAGCCCATTCATCAAATTTAAGGCTCTCTGTTTGACAAGAAATTTAGAATTGTAGGTTGTCAAATGCTCCTTTATTTCTGCTACAGACATATCAGGAAATAGATGGACTAGACTTCTTTCTCTAATTTGTTTTTTTGAGTCCATTGCATATTTCCACCTGTTATCAATATGTAAGTACAATTCACTCGGAAGTGACTTTACTAGTTCTAATGGAGCTAGCCGAAACTTTAGAAGTGTGTAGATGACAGCTTCTTCAATTTGTCGCTTCTCATCATTATTCCTAGTCTCATACTTGACATATATAAATCCTACAAATCCACCATATTCTTTAAGATTGGCACAAAAGTTTTCAACACTATGAATATTTACCTTCTTGCTTTTTACAATCTGGAATTTGTTGGCATCTTCTGATTCTGTATCACTAGACTCTTTTGCCAAAATGAGTCTCCAAGTAGATTTCTTGTAGGTTTTGGTTACCTTGGGAATAGTAACACTCTTTTGTTTCTTACTCGGTGATGCAGCTGATGCTCTAGTGTTGGGTCTCTTTGTTGGTGGAGTCAGTAGGGCCTTTGTAGTGTCCAGTTTCTTTCTTTTCAAAACTTTTCCCTTAGGCAACTCAGTACTCAATGTTATTGCTGCCTCTTGAGCTTCAGATTCCTCTTCATTAATGGCAAGAGTGCTTTTGACAGGTGTAGAGGAGGATTCTTCTCTGAATTTCTCAGATAAAACCTTTATCATCTTTGTAGCCTTTCTTGTAGCTTTAGGTACTACAATGCTCATTTTCACCTTTTCCTTAACTTCTTCATAAGTTCCATATCTTAGTTCAGTAGCATGCCTTGGTAGTGTAAGATATGCATCAATTTGTTGTTGTGTGATATCATAGTCAATCTTGTAACCCATTGGTGGCAAATATTGAGTCCTAGGTTCTACAGCATTCACATAGCAGTAATCGGTGTCTACCTCAAAACATATATCATCCTTATATTTCTCTACCAGCTGTGGTGGAATCCGATACCTGTTGTGCATCTTTTCTTGAAATTTGTTGAAGTAGTCATCCATGATATCATTAAAATTATCTCCCAATTTCTTGATAAAGTCATTAATTTGATGGGTGATAGGTCAGTGTAGCTCCCAAACTACTTTACCGACTGAGGGAAAGAACTTCTCAAAGTAGAAAAACATGCATACAAGAAGTGAACCAAACTTCAGTGTATTTGCTGAGTTGTCCTTTTTCAGTTTCCTTATTGTGTTCAGGTTCTCAAACAAGTTATTCAATAACACTTCACATAAATCTACTTTCATTCCCTTTTTCACTATTTTATAGGCTAAGTCAACTACTGCACAGGGTACACTGTTTTCCCTTGCTGATTGGAAGAAACAGTAACCAATTACTCTAATTGCAAATTTAAGTTTTGCATCAGTGACATTATTCAGTTTTAGTCCTCGGTAATCGGATTCTACTCTAGTTAAACTGATTAACTCCTTCTGTGATATCATTTTCTGTGCTCTTGCATGATCATAGATAGGATATCCGGTGATCACATGAATGATTTCCTTAGTGATTTTGAATGGTTGCTCCTCTAGCCACATAAAATCATCATGAACTCTGCTTAAAACAAACTTAACCCATTGGGGTTTGAACACATGGGGATAGGCTAGGGCTTCAGTTAATCCCTTGATTTTGATATGCTCGAACTTGCTATCCATTTTTCCATCGGTACATAGCTCATCATATGTGTCACTAATCTCAACATGACCGAGTTCTTCAACATGACATTTGGTGAAGAATCTAACTGTTGGCATATACACACTCTAATGAGACATTGTATGTGATTGAAGGTTTTATCATTGATGGCAACCTTGTAATCCTATGGCACCGGCAAAGACATTATACCGGCATCAACAGATCACACTCTACACCGGCACTCAGGATACCAACACCAACACAAAAGAAAAGAAGTATACCGGCACAGCGGCCGACAGGATTTTTGTTATATAATATTTTGTTTATTATTGTAAGCCGACTTGGCAAATTGTAAAATGACTCTTATAAATAAAAGAGATCATTGTAGACATTTTGTAATGTGAGGAATGTGAGAAGAATGCAAAGTAAGAAGCATTAAAGAAAATATTAGGCAGACCTAATGTGCGAAATATAGGTCAAGGGGTATATGTAAAGAAAAGAGCAGGAACTGGTACTGGATCTGGCATTGAAGATGCTATTGTAAAGTAGTACAAGTTATTGGATTAGTATAATCCTTATTTGTAAGTCAGTGTGACTTCCCATTGAGCAGTGAGCTCTAGGTAGTTGGCCTTCCTGCATGTGCAGGCTCCTATTGTAAGTAATATTCTCTTATTGGCCAGTGAGTGAATATTGTGGGTCACAAATCCCACTGAGGTTTTTCCCACACCAGGTTTCCTCATTAAAATCTTGTATTATGGTGTGATGTGGATGTTCTTGATTCTGTTTATTGCATTATTTCTTGCATATCGGTACACTATTATAATATGTTCTGCATGTTTTAAGTTAAGAAATTCTAATCACCGGTCAAATATTGATTCACCCCCCCTCTCAGTATCTATGGGACCCCTAACAATTGGTATCAGAGCTTGGTCCTCTATTTTCAAAAGCCTAATAGCTTGAGGAAGATCTTGACACCGGTAAAGATGGAAAATCTACTGAAGCAACTTGAAGGAGCTCTTACAGACTATGATGTAGAAAAATTGAAAAATATCAAACTAGAAGATGATTTAAGGGCAGCACATGATATCATTTAGGCACTTCAAGAAAATTTTACTGTTGCAAAAAATAAGAGAAGAGAACTTTTTGAAAAATTGCAAAATGAGAATGATGAAAAGGAATCACTTAATGATATGATAAGAAAGTTGAAACAGGAGATCATGACAACAAAAAATGAAATGCAGGATATGACTATGAGATTTTGGAAAGAGATTGAGGATAGGAAGAAGAATGAAGAAGAATTGACTAGAAGACTAAGTGATGCAGCAAATGAGAATACAAGACTTAGCTATGAAAATGACATGTTGAACACAGATCTAATGCATACTCATAATGACTCAAATGAACTGATGAGACAAAAAGAAATCTTGGAAAGAGAACTAGAAACTACAAATCAACACAAAGAAAAATTCAAGAAAAGCTCAGAGGAACTTGGCACCTTGCTGAAGAATCAAAAGCCTAAAGGTGACACTTCTGGAATTGGCTTTGAAGTTGGTGAAAGCTCTGGTACTGCAAAAACTCAGGATCACAACAAACCGGTAAGACAACCTAATGCTTATAAATTCAATGGAAAATGCTTTAACTGTAATAAGTATGGTCATAGAGCAAATGAATGTAGATCTAGAAATTATCAAAATATCAACACACCCACTGGTCAATGTTCCAAATGCAACAAAGTTGGTCACAACTCTGAAAAATGTAGAATGAATGTGAGATGTTATGTTTGTGGAAGATTTGGACATTTATCTAATCAATGTAGAACACAAACCGGCATAGGTTATGGGAAAGCTATTTAGAAAAATATTGTAACTTGTTATGCATGTAACAAGATTGGGCATATTGCTAAATTTTGTAGAAGTAAAGGAACACCAGTAGACAACACAAGTGCTAGCTTGAAAGGTAAAGAAAAAGTTGAAGAGGTTAAGCAAGAATTCTCAAAACAATGGATTAGAAAAGCTGATCTAAATATTGGAAATACTCCTCCACCGGTAGAACAAACCAATGCTTCACCGGCAGGACAGAGTGATGCTTCACCAGAAGGACAAAACAGTGCTCCACCGGCAGGAAGTTCTTCATCCAATTGAAGAAAATTTCCTTGAGGGTTTGGCAATCTATTGATACATGTGCTATTATTCCCTCGGTTAGAGACAAGAAGTTGAAAAATTACTTATTACCGGCAAACAATGTTAAGTGAATACTTAATTGGCATGCAATTAATGTGGTAGATGGCAAATAGACACTATAAAGTTAATGTTTTGGCTCCATTTCATTTCACCGATTTCAAATTTTCAGAGAGTGCGAAGACTCTGAGCTAAGGAATTTCGAACAAGAAGCAAGCACACTCCAAGCAATCATCCATCCAAGGTAGTAAAAGGTATTTAATCATGGAATCCACCTCTGCAATTGAATACATAGCAAACCCTACTGTTGTTGAAGTGATAAAAAGACCTAGGTCCATATTTCAGTTAGTTCTCGAGATAGCAAAGAAGGATGATACCTTAGGTGCTTTTTCTCAAATTCCTAAGGGAGTTGTTTATGCTGAAGACCCCCGAATGTACATCCACTGCAACATTGAAGAGTTAGGAAATGAGGAAATTAAAACCATGTATAAAACCATCATATGTGATAATACCGGCAATGTTAAAGATGAACACAAAATCATTGAGACCCTAGGATTTACAGAGATCCTTAGCATTCTTGAATTTCCAAAGGATGTGATTAAGATAGTTTTGAGCAGGGTAGATGGAGAATTTTTTTGGTTAGATGCAATCCATAAGATCACCAAGGAAGCTGTGAAAGTTGTCACAGGGTTACCGACCACCAGTAAAAGGCCAGATAAAACCAAGAAGGTTTCTAATGACCTAGTTATAGACCTAACTGGTGCAACATTTGACAAGAGGTCTCTAAGGGTTAATGATGTAAAAGATATCAATGTGAGATTCATCAGTATGATATTAGGGTATAAAGAAACTCATGCTAATAGACTAAATTCAGTTTCAAGTTTATGCATTAAGAGTGCTTATGATATGGTAACAGATAATGCAAAAATTGACATATGTGAATGGTTAAAGGATGAATTAATTGACAATCTTGGAAAGATCAAGAAGGACAAGAAAGGAACTTTCAGATTTGGAAATTTGTTGGTATGCCTAATGCTACACATAACAAAACAGGTTCCCAGTATAGGTTACAAAGAACTTGGATATGACATAGCGGTAGGCAAACAATTGACTAAACTATTCAATAACATGGGTGAGAACAAGGAAAACAATATTAATGACTTCTTTCAAGCATTAAAAGCTAAAATGAAGAAAAGAGTAAGGTTATCACAGAAGATTGTAGACAAATACAAAGATGATATATGCTTTGTCATCAAGAAAGATGAAATCTAGATGGAAGCGGTCATCCCAAGGATAGTTTGGGTAACCGAGATGGGCTATGAAACAAATGATCACATAGTTGAAACATATGCTAAAGCACTTCTGGAAGCCCCCAAAGAACCAAAAGAAGAAATATTTGGTAGTGCTGAAACCATAGAAAGCCAAATTCAATCAAAGAAAAGGGTGAAAAATGTCGAGGTAGTTGTAAGAAAAGGGTCCAGACAAGAAAAAGCCATTAAGGAAGATGTATTGAAGAAAACCGGCATAACAGAGGATGAGTTAGCAGCTCCACAGCCTGAAACTCACCTATCACCGGTAGGTACTTCTTCAGGAAGTGACATGCCTACAAATTTTAAAAGAGTTGTAAGGAAAAGAGATCCCTCACCGGCAACCACACCTTCACCTAGGAGGAAGGCAAAAGCAACAAGCAGTGAGATCTCCGGTTAGAAAGGCCACACCAAAGAAGAAACTAACACCCAAGAAGAAGAAAAGGACAAACAAAGACTTGGCTCCTCTTGATATACTACTGAATGAAGTCACAGAGGAAGGTAAACTGAAAAATATAGAGAAAATTTATGACACTCTAACAGCTGATGAGAAAGAACAAGTTGAGAATAGTGTTATATTGCACATGGATATGTATAAGAAATTTTTGATGGAAGTAGTCAATGAAATTCCTGATGAATTATTCAAAAGACTAGAGGCAAGAAGACAGGCAGTGATAGAATTGGATAAGAAAATAAAAATTGAGAAGTTACTTGTTGTATATTCGGTAAACTCTCCACAAGAAATTGATGATTTGATTGCAAAGGCAAACCGGTCAGTATTCTCTACTGCACACCGACATATTTCACTAATGGTAGGAAGAGTTAATGAAGTGACAGAGGAAACAGAAGATGGATGGGATATATTCCTGGTTGAGAAAGAAAAACAAGAAGAGTACAAGAACCCTAAACCTATAAAGGTATATCAGAAAGATAGAGACAAGGGGAAAGGTAAAGTTGGTGGACCACCAAGTATCAAGGTTAGAGACAACTTACCCCCACCTTCTTTAAATACTCCACCAGTAAAATCAACAACTACTGAAGATCAACCGACAGCTGAGAGTATGGATATAGAGGATAATAATCCTAATCTTGAAGTCCTATTTACTATGAATGTTGATACTTAGAAGATCAACATAGTAATTGACAAAGAGACAACTGTTAAGTCAAATATGGCTAGTAAGCCTCCGGTAGCAGGGGAAACAGATAAACCGGTAGAAGATAAAGAGAAAAAGGTAGAAACTGAGACACAAACTGAGGCAATGAAACATACTGAGAAACAAACAGAGCTAAAGGCTCTGGAACAACAACAACCGGAACAGGTACATAAGGAAACAATGCCACCGACAACTAGTGAAGTAGGAAAACTAGTGCTTAAAGAAGTGCAGACACAAATAGACCTACCAGAGGTCAATACAAGCTTGGTTACTTCCACCGGTACTTAGATTGTTGGATCATCATTGGGATATAAATCAACAAATGTGACTGAGGTATTATTAGATTCTATCAAGAAAATAACCAACTGCAGCTCACAAGCTTACAAAGCAATTGATGATTCCATACCAATTTTGAAGGTAATTGCTCCCAACTGTAATATAGATAACAAAGATTCTTTAGGAAAATTGGATACATTGTGTAAATATATCTCAGAAAACATTGAGAAAATAAAGGAAGATTTAGTAAAGGATAAGGTAGAAATTGAAAAACAAAAATTCTTTGATGAGGAAATAAAGAAGTATAATAGAGATTTTGACACACTTCTACCGGAACTATGTAATTTGTTGAAAGAATACAAAAATATGTATAAAGATACCTGTAAAACAAACTTTTTGACTGTAGATATTGACAAGAAAATGAGCAAGGTAGAGGATGAGATAAATAAACTTGCAGACAGCTTTGTCAACTCACCTAATACACTATCAATTTTTGAGGAGAAGATAACAAATTTTGAGGAAGAACTACTCAAATTGGAAAGAGAGAAAGAAAGAATAATAAATAAGGCAAAACATTTGAGATCTAAACTAAGTCCAAGATTGGACTATCTAGCATCTCTATGGAAGGAAATTTCTGAGGCATTAATACAGGGAAGCAAAACACCGGCAGAGCATTTGCAGCATCTCACCAGTACAGTAAAGAGAACAGAGACAGCAATAAAAGATAGCAAGAAGTTTATGGATAGTATAAACTCGATTTTGGGAGATCTTTTTCAAATTATAACTACCCAGCTACAAGGTTGAGACCACAAACTCTACTGACATCTTGAAAACCTTTGTCATTGATGCCAAAGGGGGAGTAGTGGGATGAGAAAGTTCAAAACACAGGAATCATATGCTCAGGGGGAGCTCTCACATTTTTGGTAACATTTTTGGACTGCACACTTTTGAACACTTTTTGAAATTTCTCATGAGTGTTGCCATCAATGCCAAAGGGGGAGATTGTTGGCATATGCACACTCCAATGAGACATTGTATGTAATTGAAGGTTTTTTCATTGATGGCAACCTTGCAATCCTATGGCACTAGCAAAGACATTATACCGGCATCAACAGATCACACTCTACACCGGCACTCAGGACACTGGCACCAACACAGAAGAAAAGAAGTATACCGGCACAGAGGCCGATAGGATTTTTGTTATATGATATTTTATTTATTATTGTAAGCCGACTTGGCAAATTGTAAAATGACTCTTATATATAAAAGAGATCATTGTAGACATTTTGTAATGTGAGGAATGTGAGAAGAATGCGAAGTAAGAAGCATTAAAGAAAATATTAGGCAGACCTAATGTGCGAAATATAGGTCAAGGGGTATATGTAAAGAACAGAACAAGAACCGGTACTGAATCTGGCATTGAAGATGCTATTGTAAAGTAGTACAAGTTATTGGATTAGTATAATCCTTATTTGTAAGTCAGTGTGACTTCCCATTGAGCAGTGAGCTCTAGGCAGTTGGCCTTCCTGCATGTGCAGGCTCCTATTGTAAGTAATATTCTCTTATTGGCTAGTGAGTGAATATTGTGGGTCACAAATCCCACCGAGGTTTTTCCCACACCGGGTTTCCTCGTTAAAATCTTGTGTTATGGTGTGATTTTCATGTGGATGTTCTTGATTCTATTTATTGCATTATTTCTTGCATACCGGTACACTGTTATATTATGTTCTACATGTTTTAAGTTAAGAAATTCTACTCACCGGTCAGATACTGATTCACCCCCTCCCCCTCTCAGTATTTGTGGGACCCCTAACACTAACATCTTCGACTAACAAGACTCGATCTGGGATGAGTGAAAAGGTAGTTTTGTCATCCGGTTCAGAGGCGACTTTAGGAGTCAAAGTGTATTTCAGTGAGGGCTTCTCCACATTCTTGACAATTACGAGATCTTGGATCTTGGGTGCCATTTGTAAATTTTAGATAAAACTTAGCAAACTATCCTTAGGGTTTGATGGTTTACAAATGACAGACGATTCACACTCGGTAGATAATAGCAATTTGACAAGATCGGAAAACCAGCTTGACAATGCGATGAGATTTGATGTAAATACCTTGGATTCGCTTTGAATGAAGTTTGATCGCCTTGATTCACTCTGCTCTGCTCTCTTGAAAACTTGGTGAATGAAAATGACCGCGAAAATACCTTTAAGTACACAAAATACCTTATCAGGCTCTGTGCAATTAGGTCAAAACATTAAATGCACTCGGTTTACCTTTAACCAATTTACTCTCTTTTCTTTCGTTTTAACCGAGTAATCAAATTTCCTTGTTTACCGACTTGATAGGTTTTCTGTAAAGTACTTTTGATAGAATTTCAAACTTACTAATGCATCTTAACTATGCAGATTTTGAATTTAGTACATAATAGAATAGGAACTGTTATGATTTTAACCTTCAGAGAATGCAGTCCCTTCATACCTTTTCTGATTAATTTGGAATAGGTGCACCTAACTCAGTAGGTAAGGTTCTTTCTTCATCTGACATGATTTCCTTCTTTTTCCAAATCATCTTGAATTTTTCTTTTATCTCTTCAGTGTCTCCTCTAGGTTGATCTCTACAATCTCCAGCTAAATGTCCAACTTTGTGACAATGAAAACATGTCATACCAGGATTTCTCCATGATCTTCGGTTGTTCATTCCAAACCTTATCAAACAGTTAGCACTAATGTGTCCATACCTTCCACAACATTCGCACCATATCCTTGTATTGTAATCCCATGGTACTGCTGCATATTGTCAGTCGGGATCTATGTGAGTTCGGTAACCACTAGTGTTTTCTCGGTGTGCAGATCACATGTGGTTCTTTTGCTTAAACCAGCACTTCTCGGTACTATGTCCATATCTATTGCAGTTTTTACAAAACCCTTTGAATTTTTCCTTCTGATGGTTGTTAATAGACTTTGTCCTACATTGATTAAATGTGTGACCATATTTATTGCAATTGTAACAATACTCATTTGATTTAGTGATATTTGGTTGCTTACCTTTTCTGATCTGGCATATGTTGGCAGTATGACCTGATTTCCATAGCAATAGCAAATAGGATTCTTCCTTTTGATTTTATTCCTATTTCCAGCTTGCTTTGATGATTCTCCTCTCTCGGTAGTATGAATTCCTTTCTCGGTAGAGTCTTTTCCTTTGTAACTGAGTCCTGCATCTTTATTGGGTCTTCTTGTATTCAGTTGCTCATCCAACATCTTTGATGCTTCATAATTCTTCTTCAATGTTTCTTTGGATTTCTTCTCTATTTCAAGTTCATCAGTCAACCTTGATACTTCAAGTTTCAATGCTTGATTCTCATCATTCTTTAGAATTGCTTCATGATGTGCATAGCCTAGTTGATCTGTCATATTTTGTTGAATCCCAGTCAACCATATGATTTCATCATTCTTATCAGGTACTAAGACTTCAAGTTGTTGTTTCTCTCTCTATAGATCTATTGCTTTATCCTCAATTGTCCTTAATGCATCTAGATTTTTAGTCATCTATGTGCTGAAATGTTCATGTTCTCTTTTCATTGCTTTTAGTTGATCAGCCAATGCTTTGTTCTTTTCATTCAATACTCCAATCATTTCTTCAATTTCTTTAGATATACTATTCTCAGATGATGTCTCAATTTGTTCCACTAACTCTTGAGAATCCTGCAAGTCATCAGATAATCTTCTTCTTACTTTTAGAGATTTTTGCATTTGCCTTTGCATGTCTACAATCACTTGATTTGCATGATCCATCTCTTCTTGTAGATATACAATCCTCCGAGATTTTTTATAGCCTTCCATTGATAAGATCTTTCTCTTTAGGTAGTTAAACCCTTTCCCAAGATTCAAGCTCTAATACCAATTGTTAGGCCCAATATGGAAAGCTAATGTACTGCGAGGGGAGGGGTGAATCAGTACTTCAAAACTTTTCTTGAATAATAACATTACTATTATGCATAAACCGAATAGTGCAATAACATAAAATAAAGTTAAAACAAATAGGTAACAATCATACATGATTCACTCCATAACACATATTTTGGTTACGCAGAAACTCTTGGTTAAAGAGAAAAATTGCGGTGGGGATGGCACCCACAACTTCACTACTGCAATAATAAAGAATGCTTGGTTAGAGCTACATTTAGCTATTTATGATAGCTTACCCTATTAGGAGTATCAAGATCTGTTAGATCTACCTTGTTAAAGGATTTTACAATATTTATTCTGAATGTTGCACCTAGTTAGAGGCTTTACAATTTATAGACTTGGTTAGAGTCTTTTACCCTATTAAAGGTTTCTCTTTCAACTTCACAATATTACAATAAAATCATTACAAATATCTGCAACTTTACATCTAAAATATTATAGCAGATTCTATGTGCTCAGAATAAGATTGCCTTGCTTATAGCATACCTCGGTAACCCATATAGTAACTCGATAAACCCTTCTGTTTACTCTGTTCTTCGACTGTTCTCTGAAAACCTTATCGGTGACCTTTGTGTCTCTGTAACAGTCTTCCTACATTCATACATGCACACACCTTTCTCTTAACTCATGCTATATAAATAGATCTCTTAAAACGGTGATCCAATTCATTGCTTCGATCTTACAAACAAGATTTATCGAATGAATAACTAAACAAAATATTTCATTGGTTAGATTGATCTCAAAATCATACACAATCTTCTAGTGCAATTTCTAATGTAATAATGGTTAGATGTGACTCGATCTTGTAACACATTTTTATATGCATGTCTAGGTTCAATGTATCTGGTAACACGTTTCACTTGGTGAATATCAACTTGGTGTGTCATCTTTACTGCTCGGTAGTCTCAAAAAGATACTCGGTAGACAACTCGGTGTATACTGTGTTCTGTAACTGCTTTCTTCTGTAACCGACTAGACTGTGCATACCGACTTCTCTATGTGTATACTGACTGCATGATTCGGTAGTACTAACCGACTAGAATGTATAGTATGACTTTGAATATAAAACTAATGGCAACTTGATAAGTAGTAACACCTTTTATATCTAGAATATTCTTTATATGATTGTTGTTGATGCGATGCTTCTTCATCTCCAAATCCATGAATTAATCGAACCTTGAACCTTGAACTTTGAACTTCCCGAGAAGGGTATGTGCACAAAGATGGTGGTCAGAAAAGTGGACACCACCCAAAAAAAACATTGAAAAACAAGCAGTGCGTAAGCGGTTATAAAATTTGAAATTATCGCGTATGCGCTCAGGTTCGTTGTTCCTGAGCCTAGAAAAGGTAGTGTGTATGCGTTTCTTTTAGGAATAGGAGCGCGTACGCGCTACCTTTAGGAAAATGAGCACATACGTGCTACTTATAGAAAAATGAGCGCATATACGCTAATAAGCCCTAAAGGACTGCGTATGTGGTACCTGTCAAAATAAGTTTTTAAAAAAAAATTGGTTCTTATTTTCTCGTGACAGTCACGTTTTTTCCCCATTTTCTCCGCCAAACCACGAACGGGGTGTCCCATTTCTCCTGCAAATCGTGAACGGGGTGCCTCACTTCTCTTCCAGACACAATGGATCAAGGTTAGTTTTTGTTAATTTTTGTCTTTCTTTCCTGTTTGTTCAATTTGTTTTACATTTTGAATTTAATTTCATTAATTTTGATTAGGTTTTTTTATTTTTTCTTTCAAAAACTAGATTCTGATAATCCACAACAAGAACAACAAAATGTACCTCCTGAAAACCCACAAGATACACCCCCAATTCCTCCTTTTGACCACACACCTGAAACACAAGAGAAATTAATTAATCAATTAGGGGAAAATACGTCTAAAATTAATAGACTGATTGATAAATTGAAAACATCTGAACTTGAGCATCATAAATCCTTCGCCACTAGCCTAGAAACATTAGCTAGTGGTGCCATAGTTGTTTCCACACAAATTACAAAATGGGGAAACTTTAGGGATAGGTGTCGTCAATACTATGTTGATGGGTTATCATACGAGGGAGTCAACATCAAAAATATTAGTAAACAACAAATATGTGCCCTTTTTGTTGATCCTAAAACTGGTCAGTCGTTACTTCTTAATGCAAAGAGGTTTTCCATACATTGGTGTACCAATGTGCAGATGAAGAATCTTTTTTCGCAGAGGTAGTGGATGGTCTTTGATGATCCACCTTGTAATAATTATGAGGTGCCATTGTATTTTTTGAGAAAAGTATATTGTGAGTTTGTGCTCAATGTGCGGCCAAACTATTTTGACATGAGAGAGTTCCATGGTAGAGGTGGCGGCTCTGCCCAAGATAGACCTAGAGCCCGTAGGTGAGTATCCCTAGATAGTCGTCGCCCCCTAGCACCCAAACCCAAGGTGCATCAGGTTGTCCTAGTAGAGCTGAAAGAGTTGATGGAGTTACAGACTCTTCAGGCGGCCACAACATTGACTGGTGCCATCATCCAGCATGGGACATCGTTAGCACACCCTATTGTACTGGATGATGAGCCATTAGTTGCTCCAGGTGGTGACAGAGAGCCCATTTAGCATATGTGTGCCAGTTGCTTGGGGATATGCTCAGGGATTGATGGTGTGGCCAATGCAGATGGATCCACATCTCATCTGTGAATGATTTGCAGAAGTAGATGTCAAGCCCACATGGCTGAGGATTTCACGCTGACAAATGAGTTGATGGACACGGTGTTTTCCCATCAGTGACAGAAACAGGTGTGTTGATTTGAATTCATAGCATTTTATTTACCAATCACTTCAAATTTGTAATTACATAAATGAATTTTCATTTATACATCTATTTAAATTGAGACAAATAATATGCATTTTAGGATGCAGCAGCAATATCCCATACTCCTCCCCCAGTTACTACAACTGCAACTTCAATGTCTGAGGTATAAATTTTGTAACATGTTAAAATAGAATAGTACGCTTTGAATTCAAAAATATTACAAGATATACTAACTATCTTTAATGCTTGGTCCAATTTTTGGTTTGTAGGTGTTGACAGGGGACCAAATGTCCCAGATTGATGACATCACACTCTCAGCGATCGATTTTGGCCTACAAGGCTATATAATATCATATTTTGTACAACTCTTTTTATGTATTGTTTTGATGGAATATGCAAGTCATTTCATTTTAGATTTTTTAAATTATGTTTAATATATTATCTTTACTAATATCTCATGTTAATTTTATTTTTTTAGGGTACCCCCTCCGCGTTTAGGCCTCGTCTTAAGAAAAAGAATTCCTCGAAGACGCCAAAACCTGGGAAGAAGGTAATTGAACACATTTTTAGTTGTACAATTGTTTGAAATTTTTGAAATCAAGTATTATTTGGGGTTTGTAGATTGATTAGTGTTTTTTGTCTATTTTACATGTACAGTGGCCATTGAGCTATGTGGATTTGTTGAATGCACCTGATTCGCCAGTGGATCAAGAGAGGGTGGAGGTGTATATCTCTACTTTATTTTCTTGATTTCATGATTATATGCATGCATACATGTGAACTTGTGACATATTATAATCTTATAATTTTTTCATATAGGAAATATCCATAGTTGTTTCATTAATAGCGAGCCCTCTCCCATGCATTGGAGAACCATCTTAGGATCCGGTACACTTTTGTTTGATATATTACATTAATTGTTTTTAACCTACAATACTTATCATTATATTAATTGTATTTAATCTTTGATCATTTTTTGTATAGGTAATAGCAATAATTTCTCCATCGATGGTGGGCCATCCTCAGTCCATCGGAGAAGAATCTCAGTCACAGGTATGTCATTGTTCTCTATATTATCGCTTTTAAGTGTTTTTGACATATTTATGTTAGTACATTATATTAATTGTACATTTAATCTACAATAGACCCCTTTGCGGTACGACCATAATGTGGATCCTTTTAAGTATGTCTTCAAGAAAACTCCTAAGAGTGACAAGGCCTTAGATCAGCCGATGAGGTAATCTACATTTAAATTGCAAAGGAATTATAGTTAAATGCATAGTTATGTTGTTAATTGTGAACTATTTTCTACAAAAGAATTCTAACTTGGCTTTTGAATTGTGGTTTTGCAGCCATCTACAGAGCCGCGTACTG
This sequence comes from Cryptomeria japonica, assembly GCF_030272615.1. Taxonomy (NCBI): domain Eukaryota; kingdom Viridiplantae; phylum Streptophyta; class Pinopsida; order Cupressales; family Cupressaceae; genus Cryptomeria; species Cryptomeria japonica. The sequence goes on along the minus strand of NC_081405.1, from coordinate 20,187,440 downwards.
CATCGAAGAGGCTTGATTTTAATGATCCACTACAAGTTTAGGATCATATAGTGTTAGTTTTGGTCATAGAATGACCAATACATGCAGATATATTCTACATTTTTATTGTATATCGATTTGGACATGGCATATGCCACATTTTTGTAATACTTGTATTGACTTGGCAGACATGCCTTTTTTTGATATATATAAATGTTGATATTTGATCCAATAAATGTGTATTGAGTTCATTATTTTGTATTCATTGTATTTCGTGGCTATCCTTTTATAAATTTAATTGATCATTTGCCTATGTAATCAACAATATGAATATAAACAACAAAAATTTATGATATAAAACATTGCAATTTTGGAATATGATTTGATAAAATTTCTAGAATGTTGAATTAACCCTACAAAACTCCTTGTATTCAGTTCATTATTGTGTATTCATTGTATTTGGTGCCTACCCTTTTATAAATATAAATGAATATTTGCCTATGTAATCAACAATATGAATATAAACAACAAAAATCGACAATGTGAATATAAACAACAATATGTGTTTGGTGCGAGAGCACCCTCACATTCGCAATGGTCAAATTTTGGTTGTCGTGTGCACAAAACAACATTATGCGCATGTTTAGGTGGGCAGGTTTACACTAGGAATGCTCCTCGCGTGCATCCTAAAGCATCGGAACATCAAGAGGCATACCCTACCGTCGCGATCTCTTAAGTGCCCTAAGTCCAAAAAATTGTCAAACTTTGACAGACTGTTTCTTCCAATCCAGGACACATATGATCAATCGGTTTGAACCTATGGGGTCGCGTGAGGCTCGTCTACAATGTTATATCTCAATTTTTGACGACTTGGAGCCATTTTCAATTGGTAGCATTTTTTTGCTTGCTGCAAAAACCGTCAGTTACATGCAATTCAAAGTTGCAAGATTGGCTAGAATTGATTCGGTTCGTCGTGTGCACAAACCGACGTCACGAGCAAATCTGGGTGGGTAGTTTTATGCTAGGCATGCTCCTCTCATGCATCCCAAAGCATCGTAACGTCAAGAGTCATACCCTACCGGCGCAATCTCTCAAGTGCCATAAGTCTAAAAATTTATCAAACTTTGACGGACTATTTCTTCCAATCCAGGATACATATGATCGATCCGTTTGAACCTATGGGGTCACGTGAGGCTCCTCTACAATGGTTTATCTCAGTTTTTGATGACTTGAAGCCATTTTCAAATGGTAGCATTTTTTGCTTGTTGCAAAAACTGTCAGTTGCATGCAATGCAAAGTTGAAGGATTGGCTAGTATTGATTCGGTTTGTCATGTGCACAATCCGACATCATGAGTGCATTCAGATGGGAAAGTTTATGCTAGGCATTCTCCTCTTGTGCATCCCAAAGCATCGAAACGTCGAGAGTTATACCCTACCGACGCAATCTCTCAAGTGCCCTGAGTCCAAAAAATTGTCAAACTTTGACGGACTGTTTCTTCCATTCCAAGACACATATGATCAATCTGTTTGAACCTGTGGGGTCGAGTGAGGCTCCTCTACAATGGCCTATCTCAGTTTTTGATGACTCCGAGCCATTTTTAATTGGTAGCATTTTTTGTCTGCTGTAAAAACCATCAATTGCATGCAATGCAAAGTTGCAGGATTGGCTATAATTGATTGGGTTCATCATGTGCACAAATTGACGTCACGAGCGCATTCGGGTGGGTAGGTTTACACTATGCATGCTCCTCTCATGCATCCCAAGGTGCCAGAACATCGAGTCATACCCTACCGACGCGATCTCTACTCGATCTATGACCCCTATGACCCGATAATGACTCAAATAATTCTCCATGATTATACAAGAATCAAGAATGCTCATGATTGACCTTATCACATCACATAAACTCAAAACATAGACACAAAACATAGACACAAAAAATAGTCACAAAACATTGTCACATATTATTCAAAAATTTGCCTCTAAATATGGTCAAATCAACTCTTGGCTATTTGAATATACAAAAAAATGTCTTACAAATCATATCATGGGCTTTTATACAAAATTTAGCATTACAATATGTGTGATTCAACTCATCGCCATTTTAATATACAAAATTTGGCATCTACATATGTACAAATCAGCTCATTGCCATTTAAATATACAAAATTATGCCCCTAAACGTGTAAAAATCATCTCATGGGCATTTATATATACAAAAAATGAATATAGAACAATTTGTCGATGATATATACAAAATTCTCAAAATCATTCTACTTTGAACCGTAGAATCAATCAAGTGAGCCTTTAGGATCAGCTCTAACCCATATTGTGTCAAGTATTGCCTCGTGGTCAGATTCACGAACTTTCCATAAAATATTATTATGAGGTCTACCACGATACTTCATAAAATGAATATTTGTTGCAACAACAAGGTTAGAGAAATGAAGAATATGTATGTGTGTTTCAAAGTCCTTGAACAACCAAACATCAGAATTCTTGATAGGGTATCTCCTAAGCCATGTTCTTGTCACAACAATAGACCCTATTGGGTACTCAATACCCTCTCCATCAATGATTGTGGTTGTCAATTTTATTTTTGGATCAACAAAATGACATAAATAGTAATCTGTTCCTTCTTCATTGTTCTCTTCTGCAACAACTGCATACACATGACTTGCATTTTATAAAGTGTTAATTAATACCAAAAATAAAGTATGATGTACAACAAAATGAACCAAAAAGAATACTTGCAAAAATATCTATGAACCATTGACATACCTGGATTACCTGGACCCATCGTAGACTTACACCATCGCACAATTGTTTCTGCATCTATCAACTCAGCACCACCTTCATATTTCAATTCTTCTCTAGCTAGGGCTCTTTTTACACATGCTCCTCCACCATCGTGCTCTCCCTTACCATGTCCAGCCTCAGTGAAATTCCCAAAAATGTTGTACACTTCTTTTCATATGCATCCTTCTCAACCAATAAAACATCCTTGCATTCTTGAATTGTGTGGTGTAATTATCTAACCATATTAAGTGTCAATTGTATCGTATGTTCCTTTCTCTTAAACTATCATAGAAAATTTAAAGCATCCTTGTACAAAAATAGAAACTTGTGCAGAATGATAATACATAGATTGCACTTCATTTTGAGGTTGTAGTGTATAATTTTTAGCAAAATCAACGATAGAGACAATGGTGCCAATAGGAAATGTGTCCTTACATAACTTGAATTGCTCATCTAACCATCAAGCTCTATGTGTATGCATTATGTACTCATAAAGTAGTTTCTCTTGAAACATTTTCATAAATTCAACTACACATATATCATTTTTCACTAGCTCACATCTCTTCAAACCTTTTCCATCTTTAACTCCATATGTGATTGTCTTGTATTTTCCAAAAGAAACTAGTTTCCTACCAATTTCATGTGTGCTCTCCAAATGTACGCATCTTGGTAAATGTTGCAAACCACCACATATAGCACAAAAACCTTCCAAACAAGGCATCTTATAATAAATGCAACCATCATGTTTATTACATAGCACACTTGAAATAAATTCTTTTACTGACTTAGGAGGTGCTTGTATATTGCATTCCTACAAAACATCATTAGTGTGCAAAGTAGAACAAATATGACAAAAAAATATCATAGTGCATGGAAAATTCAATATGCATCCTACAACAACACGTGGTGTGTACATGATCAACCTTAATATAAAAAGGTTTTGCCATTTCAAAAAATCTTTGAGAAATTCTTATTTGAGGAAACTTTTGAAGGAATCTTTCATAAAATTTAGTTTGATTGATATCTAAATAGTGTTTGGCATGTGGCTCACGATTTGTAGACCCGATTCACCTTCTAAAAACATCTCTTTGGTTGGGAGAAACTCTTGTGTTGTCATGCCACTAAATTTCAATTAATGTTCTTAGTGCATCAACAACAACCTTGTCTTTGTGTGGTAGTCTACCCGAGAATGCCCAAAGAGAATTATTGTTAGGTTCCTCTATTTTTTCTCGCCTCTTTAATGCTTTACTTAATATTGTTCTACTAACATTTAATGACTTATTTGTTTTGCATATCAAACGATCTTTTTTTATTTTCTTGCTCATTATGGTTGATGTAATGACACCTCGAGTAGCATTAGAATCTTTAGTACATGATTTTGAACCAATAGCTTGATATGCATCAAATAGATTTCTCACAATAGTTATTTCATTGTTACTTTCAGATGATCTTAGGCCTAGAATTTTCATTTTCTCTCTAAAATTCAAATTTTTAATCATTTGAACAATTAATTGACATCTTGCAGTTTGATTTAAGTTTTCAAAATAGTTTTGCCGTGTTCTTTTAACCATTCTCCTACAAGTTCGTTCATTCATTTTATCGAGCATTGGCTTCAATATATTCTCATCAATGTCAATTAGATACTTTGGTTTCCTACGAATGATTCTAGGAGGTGTTAACATCGGTGAATTATGTACATTCAATTCATCAAATAGAGAAGGTGTATGTTCATCATTTAATTGATTATTCAATGTGGTATCTTCTTCAATTGCATTAGGTTCATACGGTAAATCAAATGGCTCTTCTTCAATTGCATTAGGTGCATTATGTTCATTTGGTAAATCAAATTGAGATGTTGAGGATGACATACCTTCTTCTCCCATTGTTCTTATGTCATGCAATTTCTTCATATGTTGCCTTTGTCTTTCCTTTTCATCCTCTCGTTGTTCCATCGTTCCTCGCTTGTTCTTTCTCAAGGTTGATATCAATTGTCCTAAATAGAATCATATTACATATATATGTAATAAAATGTTCATAAACAAACAAATAACCATAAATATGCATCTTAGCATTATTTTTTTGAATCAAAACTATTAAACAATCACAATAATATTGACAAAACTAATAAGAAAAACAATTCAATCATTTGAAATCATGCAAAACCAAAAAATTCACTTACTTCTATGTATAAAGCAGTGATAAAAGTGCAGACATAGTTGCAGTGGAGCCTCCAACGACCTCAAAAACTTATTTTGAGGTCGTTGAGGCTCTTGGGAAAATAAAACTATGTCTAAGTACCCCATACACGCTATATTAATAACCGTGTGTGCGTTGTTAGTCCATAAAATGTTGGCAAGCCCAATGGTATTTTTTTTCCACTCTGTACTAATAAATAGTGTGTATGAGCTCCTAAGCCTTAAAAATGTAATGGCAAGGCAGTGAATTAATAGGTTCAGTACCCCATACACGCTATTTGTAATAGAGAAAATGTGAAGGAAAAGGGAGGGAGAGAGAGAGAGAGAGAGAGAGAGAGAGAGAGAGAGAGAGAGGGGGGGGGGGGGGGAGGGAGGGAGAGAAGAAGGGTTATGGAGGAAGGGAGAAGGGGAGAGAGGGAGAGAGAGGTAGAGAGGGAGAGAGAGAGAGAGGGGGGGAGGGAGAGATAAGGAGGGGGGAGGGAGAGAAGGAGGGAGAGGTGGTGCAAGAGCACCTAGGACTTAGGCAATTTAGTTTTACAATTTTGGCTTGTACTAACCCTAGCCAAGTCAGTGATGAATAAGGACTCCAAGAGGGTCCAAGAGTTAGCATTTTGTGTCAATGTAGGCCTAGGTTGTGTTCATTCTACTTAGGTTTGCATTTTTGTGTAAATAGTGAGTTTGAGTAGCCAATTGACCTTTTTGATGGTCAAAAGTGTCAAAACTTGGCATGAGCATTAGGTAGGGTTACATATGTCTTAGATGTGTTTGAAAAGTCATTTACGATGATTTGGAATAGGTCTTATAAGTTGGAGAGACCAAAAGTGCAAAAGTTGAAAAGTTGCAAAAAGTTGTCATGACAACTTTTGTCCTAAATTGGTTAGTGTTGGAGTTAGGGATTGTTTAACACCCTAGGAGAATTCCACATGTGGGAAACCTATATATAACCTCTCTTGCATGTTTACCAAGGTTGTATAAGTGTGTGATGTAAGTTCAACAACTAAAACTACTCATTTTTAGTCTTGTTGGTAGCATTTTGGTTTGATTTTACTTGTTTGGCAATTGAATATGGATTGAATCCATTGATCCAGAAATGGATTGAGTCACTCCTGTATGTTATTGAGTTTTTGGTTCATTTTATAGTCTTGTAAATACTGTTCTTTGGTGTTTTCTTGTTCAAGTTTGCAAACAGCTAGTTTTGGCTTGTAAATAGCAATTTTCTTGTAAATATGGTTGCCCCATGAGTTCCACACGTGCTGCCATCACGACTTGTTGGAACATGATGGGAAACCCTCTGTATAGTTTACATATGTAGGTTCAAGTGCTGGAGAAGAGATTTGATGTGACTATCACCTTATTCTAGGCGAGTCCAGGAGCAACCCGGTTAGAGGAAATAAGGTGAAAATGGAGTGTTAAGTGTAGGGGTGTGTGCCAAATCACCATTTCAGATCTTGGAGGGGTTCATGGAGTTGGGGAAGAATTTTCCATGTAGGGAGAAGCTTTGATAAAGCCATTTAATACCAAAACCCCAATTTGTTCATCCACTATCGATTAAAGGCCTTGTAAACCCTTCAAAACGCTCATTTTGGCGTTCAAACATTGTACAGTGAAACCAGGGGCCAAAACCACAAAAATAATTGAGGTATAGGTGAATCTTTGAAGGAAATGAAAACTTATTTGGGGGTCCTTTGAACCGTTTTCACCCAAGCCCTAGAAAACCGGATTTGGAGGCCTAATTAGGCCTAATTCCTTGTAGCCCTTTTCTAGGCAAGATTTTGAAATCGGTAAGAAACCTCCACACCTCTGCAACATCTCACAATGATAGGAGGTCATTTTGACAACTTGAAGCCAAGAAGCCTTAATTGAGCACCTAAGAAGCACTGTGAACTGGTAGGGTTCCTACCCAAAACACTTGGAGCAAACACCTTAGAAAGAACAAGAAGAAAGCCCTAGAAGAGAATGAGAAGGACTTGAAGGTCTAGAGAGCAACTAGGCCTAGTGATTTGGTGCAATTAAGAAGCACCAGCTAGGTGAAGTGTTGAGTAAACTAGGTGAGCCCCATCAAATTGGTATCAGAGCTTATAAGATTTGGGCTAGAAGAGTTTATGTCCTTAGTGGAATCTGTAGGAGACAACAACATGGTGACCAATGTAGATTTGGCCAGGAAATTGGATGATCAGGAGGAGGAGAATAGACCCCTGAAAGAGAAATTGATTGAATTGGAGAGTAAGCTTGGTGCAATTGAAACCAAGGTTGATGAAGTGTTGGTAAAGGTGGAAGGAGTAGAAGGGAAGGGTAAAGAAGTGTCAGATATAGATAAGATACCTGAACCTGATCCTATCCTAGAGCAAGAACCTTTCTTGAAGGCATAAAAGGCATTGAGTGGAAAATCACTAGAAGGATTGTCATTGTTCACTGGTAAGATGGAGGCAAAAGTGGTCCTAGAATGGATAGAAGGTATGGAGAACCACTTTGAATGTGAAGGAATAACTGAATCCTAGAGAGTCAAGGTAGCCAAGTCCAGGATGAGAGGAGCTACCCTCACATGGTGGCGATTTGTACAAGATGAGAGGAAGAAAATGGGCAAAGCATCCATCTCTTCTTGGAAAGGGATGTTAGTCAAAATCAAAGAAGTCTATCTCCCTGATGACTATGAAGTGCAAATTCATTGGAAGAGACAAAACCTAAGACAAAAGGATCTTGATGTCAGTAGCTATACAAAGGAGTTTCAAAAACTTAGCCTTAGATCTCATGCGGTGGAAGAAGAGTCTTGAGGTAGCTAGATACCTAAATGGTCTACGGTGGAGCATCCAAGAAGAAATCAGTCTAATGAGCACAAAAATAGTCCATCGAACCTTTCAACTTGCCCTTAAGGTGGAGGAAAAATTGAAAAGAAGACATGACTCAAGCAACAATAGGGGCAGAGGTAGAGGAAAATACAATAGAGGCCATAGAGGAGGCTTTGGAGGAAGAAGTTCTGAACAAAGAACACAAGGAGAGTCTAAACTCACTGAGCAACAAGATAGTGGCAGCAGTAGAGGAGGATTCAATAAAGGAAGGGGATCAAACTGTGGTTCCAGAGGAAGATCTAGTGGACAAGGTAGAGGTTCCTCATATTTTGCAACAATGAAGTGTTACTATTGTAACCAACTTGGTCATCCAGCATATTGGTGTCTAGAGAAGGGAACATCATCACATGGTGGTGAAAGAAGAGTGAGTTATCTCCATGAAGAGTCTTCAAGCAGCAAGACTTCAGAGGTTGCCTTAGGGTTAGAAGTAGGTAACAACTTGATGATAAGGCAAACTTTGATCAAAGAACCGGTCAGAGAAGAGCCTAGCCAAAGAAGGTCCTTATTTAGGATCAAATGCAAGATTTTGGATAAAGTGTGCAAAGTGATCATTGATTCAGGGTCTACAAACAACATTGTGTCAGAAGAGGTAGTGAGCAAGCTCAAATTGCAAAGGATACCTCATAACAATCCCTATAGAGTCACTTGGTTGAACAAAGGCCAACATGTCCTAGTTAATGAGCAAGCATGGGTGGATTTTACCATTGGAAGATATAAGGACAAGGTGTTGTGTGATGTCCTACCCATAGAAGCATGCCATCTTCTTTTAGGAAGGCCATGGCAATTTGATAGACAAGCTATCCATGATGGAGCCAATAATTCATACTCATTCAAGAAAGATGGAGTCACATTCAAGATTTAGTCTATCCTTGAGGAAGGTGAAAAAAGGGCAGCAGGTTCTAATGTTCTTTTGGTGAGTGAAAAATAGTTCTTAAAGACACTTGAGGAAGGTGAAGGTATAGGATTTGAACTTGTAATGAAGCCCAAAGAAGAAGACAAGAAAGAGAAGCATGATTTGCCATTAGAGGTGCAAGATTTGTTGAAGAAATTCAAAGGCATAGTAAGTGAAGGACAACCAACCACCTTGCCTCCTAAAAGAACCATAAGTCATCAAATAGACTTCATTCCCAGAGCATCCTTGCCTAAGAAGGCAGCCTACAAAATGACTCCTCAACAAAACGTTGAAATTGCCAAGCAAATCCAAGAGCTCTTATACCAAGGCCTAATTAGGAAGAGTATTAGCCCTTGTGCTGTCCCTACCATGTTGGCACCAAAAAAAGGTGGTACTTGGAGATTGTGCACTGATTCTAGAGCCATAAATAGGATCATCATCAGATATAGGTTCCCTATTCCTAGAATAGAAGAACTAATGGATTGCTTAGGGGAAGCCAAGTACTTTACTAAGATTGACCTTAAGAGTGGCTATCATCAAATTAGGATTAAGGAGGGTGATGAATGGAAAACTACATTCAAGACTACTGAGGGTCTTTATGAGTGGCTTGTAATGCCATTTGTCTTATCCAATGCTCCAAGCACCTTCATGAGACTCATGAATGAGGTGATGAAGGAATTCATAGGTAAATTTGTGGTAGTATATCTTGATGATATTCTCATTTTCAGTAAAGATAGGGCAGATCACATTAATCGTTTGCAAGATGTATTACAAAAATTGTATGATGAAAAGCTAACCATGAATTTGGATAAGTGTGAGTTTGTCAAGAAGGAATTGGTTTACCTTGGGTTTGTGTTGTCTCAAGGAAACCTCAAGATGGATCCAAGAAAGGTTGAAGCCATTATAAATTGGCCTACTCCTAAGACAACAACAGAGGTGAGAAGCTTCCATGGACTAGCTCAGTACTACATGAAGTTCATTAGGCAGTTCAGTGCTATATATGCACCCATGTTAGACACCATTAGAGGTGGAGTAAAGGCAAAGTTTCAGTGGGGTGAAGCAGCAAACAAAGGTTTTGAAACCTTGAAGGAGAAGATAGCTACCCAACCGGTACTAGTGTTGCCTAGTTTTGAGAAACTTTTCATTGTAGAATGTGATGCAAGCAATGTTGCAGTAGGTGTTGTCCTAAGCTAAGAAGAAAGACCAGTAGCTTTCCATAGTGAGAAGATAAGTGATGCGAAGAAGAACTACTCTTCATATGATCTTGAGTTGTATGCTTTAGTGCAGACATTGAGGAAGTGAAGACACTATCTCCTCGCTAAAGAATTTGTGGTCTACACGGACAACCAAGCCTTGAGTTTCCTAAACTCACAAGATAAACTCAGTCATAAACACATGAAATGGGTGGAGTATATGTAGGCCTATACATTCACCATTAATCACAAGAAAGGGCAGTTAAATCGGGTAGCTGATGCATTGAGTAGAAGACTTTTGATAGTCCAATAAATCCAATTAAGAAGCATAGGTGTGGATAGTTTTAAAGACTTGTACCTGTAGGATGAAGACTTCTCAAGTGCCTACAAGGTGTGTAAGGAGTACCAAAATCACTTCCATAGTGAGTATTCTGATTTTACCTTGCAAAATGAACTATTGTTCAAGGGTGGGCAGCTTTGTGTGCCTAAAGGCTCAGTGAGAGAAAACCTTATTCAAGAGAAGCATAATGGCAGCCTTAGTGGACATTTTGGAGTCAATAAGACTCAAGAGTTGGTTCAAAGATACTATTATTGGCCAAGGATGAATCAAGATGTGAATAAATATGTGGAGACTTGCATAGTTTGCCAAAAAGCCAAGGGTACTTCAACAAATGTTGGTTTATATCAACCTCTTCCCATACCAAATAGACCTTGGGAATGCATTAGCATGGACTTTGTAGTAGGTTTACCAAGAAAAAAACAGGGATATGACAACATTTATGTCATTGTGGATAGATTTAGCAAAATGGCTCACTTTGTGCCTTACAAGACTACTCATGATGCTTGCCAAATTGCTCAATTGTTCTTCAAAAAAGTGGTGAGGATACATGGTTTACCCATGAGCACTGTTTTAGATAGGGACTCAAATTTCATGAGCCATTTTTGGAAGACACTATGGCAGAAGCTTGGCACCAACCTCTTTTTGGGATCAACCTACCATCCTCAAACAAATGGCCAGACCGAAGTGGTGAATAGGAGCTTAGGAAATTTTTTAAGTTGCCTTACTAAGGAATATGGTCAAACATGGGATCAAGTACTCTCACAAGGTGAATATGCATACAATGACACCATAAATAGGACTACCAGCAAGAACCCTTTTGAAGTGGTCCATGGTGTGCACCCAAGAGGCATTTTGGAGTTGAGAGACTTAGGAAGTGCAGCAGCAAGAAGTCGATATGCAGAGGAGTTTGCTCAATCAATGAAGGAAGTCCATGATTCAGTTAGACAAGCATTGATGGAGAACACAAACAAGCTCAAGCAAAAAGTTGATGAAAAGAGGAAGAACCTCCAATTTCAAGTAGGAGATCTTTTCATGGTACACTTGAACAAAGAAAGGCTACAACAAGGAGTGCCAAACAAGTTACAAATGAAGAGGATAGGTCCATTTGCCATTCTAGCCAAGTATGGAGAAAATGCATACAAGGTAGA